>NC_079442.1:51787442-51849942 GCF_903798145.1 Danio aesculapii
GATCGCTGTAAACAAGTTGTGCAACTTACAAGCACAATGTCACACGGCTGATGAGTGTCTGTTACATTTGACGGTCTGAAGTGTCTCCTTGTGTCTTTGCTGTCCAGCAAACATGGCCGTTCCTCCTGCATACGCTGACCTCGGCAAATCTGCCAAAGACATCTTCAGCAAAGGATATGGTGAGTGTTGCTGACGGAAGGACACATTAACTAATAAAGGGTGACCCATATAATTACTGATGACATTTTTTTGTCACTCATTTGTATCTATTGATGTAGCACAGTTGTACATTACTCTTATAATAGCCAGATCAATCAAGATAATCTAATTATCCGCTTTTCATTATCTAATTGTCTCCTTTCAGGCTTTGGAACTGTTAAGCTGGACCTGAAGACCAAGTCTCAGAGTGGAGTTGTGAGTTTTTCCTCTCTGTTTCCTCACATACTGAGCCAATGCTGCTGATATGGCATTAAAACATAAATAAATAAAACAAATAATAAACCATGCCTTTACCATCTGATGACTGCACTGTGCACTTTAACATAAGCGTTATTTTACGTTTCACTCTTGCACCCTTTTTAAAATCATGTGCAGTGCTGGGCGATATAGCTAAATAATTGGGAACACTTTAGTTTAGTCCATGAAAGATTGGGAACCGTGATCTAAGTTTAAAATTGGGTGGATTTTTTTTTTTTTTTTTACATCTGTATGTTATACACTCACTGGCCACTTTATTAGGTACACCTTACTAGTACTGGGTTGGACCCCTTTTGCCTTCAGAACTGCCTTAATCCCTCATGGCATAGATTCAACAAGGTACTGGAGATTTTGCTTCATATTGACATGATGGCATCACGCAGTTGCTGCAGATTTGTCAGCTGCACATTCATGATGCGAATCTCCCGTTCCACCACATGCCAAAGGTTCTCGATTGGATTGAGCTCTGGTGACCGTGGAGGCCATTTGAGTAACGGGAACTCATTGTCATGTTCAAGAAACCAGTCTGAGATGATTCGCGCTTTATGACATGGCACGTTATTTTGCTGGAAGTATATCAACGCTGTGGTCATAAAGGGATGCACATGGTCAGCAACGATACTCAGGTAGGCTGTGGTGTTGACATGATGCTCAATTGGTGCTAATGGACCCATAGTGGGCCAAGAAAATATCCCCCACACCATTACACCACCACCACCAGCCTAAACCGTTAATACAAGGCAGGATGGATCCATGCTTTCATGGTGTTGATGCCAAATTCTGACCCGACCATCTGAATGTGGCAGCAGAAATGGAGACTCATCAGACCAGGCAACGTTTCTCCAATCTTCTATTGTCCAGTTTTGGTGAGCCTGTGTGGATTGTAGCCTCAGTTTCCTGTTCTTAGCTGACAGGAGCAGCACCAGGTGTGTTCTTCTGCTGCTGTAGCCCATCTGCCTCAAGGTTGGACGTGTTGTGTGTTCAGAGATGCTCTTCTGCAGACCTCGGTTGTAGCGAGTGCTTATTTGAGTTACTGTTGCCTTTCTATCAGCTGGAACCAGTCTGGCCATTCTCCTCTGACCTCTGGAATCAACAAGGCATTTGCGCCCACAGAACTGCCGCTCACTGGATATTTCCTCTTTGTCAGACCATTCTCTGTAAACCCTAGAGATGGTTGTGCGTGAAAATCCCAGTTGATCAGCAGTTTCTGAAATACTCAGACCAGCCCGTCTGGCATCAACAACCATGCCATGTTCAAAGTCACTTAAATCCCCTTTCTTCCCCATTCTGATGCTCGATTTGAACTGCAGCAGATCGTCTTGACCATGTCTACATGCCTAAATGCATTGAGTTGCTGCTATGTGATCGGCTGATTAGAAATTTGGGTTAAGGAGTAGTTGGACAGGTGTACCTAATAAAGTGGCCGGTGAGTGTAGTTGTGCTTATAAAAATATGCACAGAATGTTATATCACCCAGGCCTACCCATGCAGTTCATGTCTGCTTCTGAACATCTTCTTGCTGAAGGGAAAACATTTTCCAGATGTTCAGTGTGCTGATTTAATGACTCAGTTGTGTTTGATTCATGTTCCCCATCGCTGTTTTCGTCTGTATTTCTGTCCTTCCACATGAATCTGAAAGTTTGCATCTGTGCTTCTCTTTTCTAATCTGCTTGTTTCTGTCTTTCTTGCTTTCTTTACTGGACTTCACTATCAGATGGTAAGACTGGGATGTTTAACATGGGAAGTGCATTTCATATTGTTTCTGACAGCTCAACATCTCCAATTCTACTGTCACACTAACATTGAGAAAGTTTTACAGTGCTGATGGAGCAGGAGATTCACATTTTTCATTCATTCATTTTCTTTCGGCTTATTCCCTTTATTTATCAAGGGTCACCACAGCGGAATGAACCGCCAACTTATCCAGCATTTGTTTTACACAGCGGATGCTCTTTCAGCTGCAACCTAGTACTGGGAAAGATCCATACATACTCATTCACACTCATACACTATGGCCAATTTAGCTTATTCAATTCACCTATAGCACATGTGTTTGGACTGTGGGGGAAACCGGAGCACCCGGAGGAAACCCACTCGAACACTCACATTATTCAGTTTAAACTTATATAAAATGTGGCTCCAATATAGCTGTCTGGTTTTTATGTTTTCTTCCGGGCAAATATTAAGGTTTATTGTTTATTTAGATCCCTGTTAGCCACTACCAGTGTAGTGGCTATTCTTCTTGGGGTCCAACAAATAAAATGACAAATTTACATTAAATCATCATAAAAACCAATACCAAAACAAAAAAAAAACATATTTACTAAGTAACATACAGTTGAAGTCAGAATTATTAGCCCCTTGAATTATTTGCCCCCTTTTTTCCCCAATTTCTGTTTAACTGAGAGCAGATTTTTTTCAACATCTAATCTAATAGTTTTAATAACTCATTTCTAATAACTGATTTATTTTATCTTTGCCATGATGACAGTAATAATATTAACTAGATATTCTTCAAGACACTTCTATACAGCTTAAAGGGACATTTAAAGGCTTAACTAGGTTAATTAGGGTAACTAGGCAGGTTAGGGTAATTAGGCAAGTTATTGTATAACGATGGTTTGTTCTGTAGGCTATTGGAAAAAATGTAGCTTAAAAGGGCTAATAATTTTGACCTTAAAATGACTTTTAAAAAATTAAAAACTGCTTTTATTCTAGCCGTATTAAAACAAATAAGACTTTCTCCAGAAGAAAAAATATTATCAGACATACTGTGAAAATTTCCTTGCTCTGTTCAACATCATTTGTGAAATATTTAAAAAATAAAAAAAATAATAAAAGGGGGGCGAATAATTCTGACCTCAGCTTTATATTAATTTGAACTAAATTGCATTTATAATTAAGATTAATTAATTATTTATTTATTTTAAATATCTGAAAATGCTCAATGTTTCCATTTACTGTTGCGCATTAATAAAAGTACACCTCATTTTAAGCTATAGAGAGCTTATTGCCTACTACGTCTTGCATTAAAACAAAGACAACAATAAGTGAATTACTAATTCATTTTGTACTAACTACTTGGAAAACGAGTATGAATTTACATCAGTTTCATTAAGATTTTGCAGAAGCCTTTATTGACATCCACCTCTTTCATTTCCCTTTAACATTTTGCTAAATTAAATTTGACTAAAAGTATTACTAAATGCACTGTTAGTTCTTTACTATATTGTTTCATATGGTATTGCGTGTATGTATATATATATATATATATATATATATATATATATATATATATATATATATATATATATATATATATATATATATATATATACTGTATATGTGTGTATGTATACCCAACCCAACACTGGGTCAATTGTAAATGACCCCAGAATTTGGTTAATTTTTTCAATCAAATTTTCAATTTAAATCTTTAACCCAATGGTTGGCTTCGTCCATATTTGACCCAATGTTGGGTTACAACAACCCAGCATTTTTTAGATTGTACTCAATGGAAATGTAATGTTAAACAAGGTAAACATAAAATTAACATACAAAGAAGAAAAAAAATTAAACCACACTGAACTGAACTTGACTCTTTAAACTGAAATGACACTGTTTCAGTTTACTATAATCTTCTATGTGAAGCTGCTTTGACACAATCTACATTGTAAAAGCGCTATACAAATAAAGGTGAATTGAACTGAATTGAATATATACAGTCAAGCCCAAAGTTATTCACCCCCCTGGCAAATTCTGACTTAAAGATTTTGTTCAAATGTAAATAAATACTGAGAAATTAATTTTTTTTCCACAGTGATGCCTCTTGTACCTTGTCTTATATTTTGGGAGAAACCTGTGTCATTTCCGGTCAAAAATGGTTGACTAAAAGTAACTTTAAGGGGTATGAATAATTTTAGGCTTGACTGTATATATAATATATAAATATAGACATCGTATTATTCTTGCATCAAAACTGAATGAAATCCTGAGCTTGTTACAAACCAACTCTTGTGAAACCCTCCTAATCAACTCTCCCATAATCATAGAATTATTTATGTTCCTCTATTGTTCTTCCTCTCTTTCTACACATCTTCTCACTTGCTTCTGTTTCTGTGTGGTTTGTCAGGAGTTCACCACCGGCGGCTCCAGTAACACAGACACAGGAAAGGCTGCTGGAAACTTGGAAACCAAGTACAAAGTGAAGGAACTGGGATTGAGCTTGAACCAGAAGTGGAACACAGATAATGTTTTGACAACCGAAGTGACTGTGGAAGATCAGGTGAGGGTTTCGAACATCTGCATTCATTCTAGCACTTTACAACCACCGAGCAGCAGACAAAAGTGCTGAACAATAAAATGAATTAAAACACTATCCACACATAAAACATAGTACACTCAAGTAGTAAAACAACTGCACCCGTAAGGGTTACATATATACAGTCCAACAGATATCATGTCAGGTGAAAAAGGCCAAGGAGAAAAGGTAGGTTTTGAGGTGTGATTTGAACAGAGACAGCGAAGGAGCCTGCCTGATTTAAGGAGGTAGGGCATTCCATAACTTGGGGGCAGCCACCACAAATGCACGGTCACCTCTAAGCTTGCGTCTGGTTTTTGGGACTCGTAAGAAGCTGACTGTATGTAGGGGTGTAGCAGTTCAGATATGTAGTGTGGGGCAGAACCATTTAAGGATCTAAAGACAAACTAAAGAATTTTTTTAATGAACTCTATATTGTACAGGTAAACAGTGAAGTGTGGATAAAATCAGAGTGATATGATCAAATTTACATTTAGTCATTTAGCAGATGCTTTTATGCAAAGCGACTTACAAATGAGGACAAGGAAGCAATTTACACAACTATAAGAGCAGCAGTGAACAAGTGCTGTATTTTTTTTTTTTAGAGAGTACAGTTAGTGGTATAGCCAGAGAGGCAGTTGCAGATTAGGAAGGAAAGTGGAGACTAAATAGTTGAGTTTTTAGTCGTTTCTTGAAGACAGCAAGTGACTCTGCTGTTCTGATGCAGTTAGGGAGTTCATTCCACCAACTGGGCAGATTAAATGCGAGAGTTCGGGAAAGTGATTTCTTCCCTCTTAGGGATGGAACCACGAGGCTTACAGTAACCAAGGACACAGTGGGTAAACTTTTCTAGTACTATACACAGACAGCTGAAAACAAGTTTAAATGTCCTCCAACCATACACAACCAGCTGAAAACAAGTCTAAGTGTTCTCTAACCATACACAGCAACTGAAAACAGGTCTAAATGTACTTACACGGTGTTGGTCTCGTTGCTAAAGTGCTTCTCCTAAAGTGCTAAATTATGATACAAAATAATACAAAAAGCTTGATGATAATCTTTAAGAACATTGTCTGTAATTTTAGGCACTTATAGTTTTTTCTCAGACGCTTCAGTACATTTCTCAGATCATAATTGAAATTCTCAAAACTCCCTGTTCAATCTTCACATCATTGTGGACATCAGAAAAGCTGTTTCTCATTTCTCTGAACAAGTTGCAAATGCTTTTGTACTTCCATGCAAATGATTATGTGCAATTCTCTGATGTTTCCTATATTATCAATTGCTTGTGTCATTATTTTGGTCTCTGTCTGAATAGTCTCACCCTGCATAACATATATAGTTTTTCTTAAAACTTACGACTCCCTGTTTTTTTGTGATCAAATTTTTACTGAACAGTTGAAAATAATCTTGCATACATAGTTATAGACAAGGATACCAACCGACTGCATTTTCTATTATTACCCCACCCCACTCACCCATGGCTAAAATAATAAATAATAATTAACAAAAAAGGAATTACATCAGAGCAAAAAAACAAAGAGAGAGAAAAAAAATAATAAATTAACCTCTGCATTTAACTTCTTACAAGAACACTTTTAACAAATGTAGATACATTGCACCTTTTTACATAGGGTGAATAAAATGCAAAGAAAAATCACTATAGCATATCTTTTATCAGAGTTATTGCACATATACATGTGGTAATAGTTTTTGTAGAGGCGCCATGCATCCTTGCCACAGACAGTTCCATATTAGCTATGTCCAAGAACATATACATCCAGTGTTTCCGGTCTACTGAGTGTGGAGGCTGCCAACGTAAAGCTAACATTCTTTTTAGCTGCTGTTAGAGCAGAAAATTATATTTTTTTCTGAAATAAAGAAAAGTCAAAGGAGGAATCATCATTTAAAAGGAAAAGCTTAGGACTGCATGGTATGTCTGATTGCAGTATGTCATTCAAGGTCAGTGACGCATTATCCCAAAAGTTATTTACTTCAGGACATTATCAAAGTATATGTTTGGATGTACCTATGACATCCTTTGAGCAGAAATTACAATTGGGAGATGATGTTAGTTTCATTAAGTGACGTTTTCTAGGTGTGAGGTAAATTCTATGAATCATTTTGTAATGAATTAGCTGATGATTAGGCTTCTTTGAGGCAAGTTTAAAGTCCATATAGCGTCCCAATATAAATCATCAACATTTGTAGAAGAGTTTGTCTCGCACAATTCTTTATGCCAGATGTTCATAATTGGTCATTTTTTTGTATGATGCCTCTAAAAATAACAGATATAGAGCAGATACGAGAGCTTTCATATTTACTTGTAATGTCAAAGTACTGTGAATACTGTGGAGGGAACGTTTACTCCCCACGGCACACCATAAGCTTTCATTGTAGATCTCAGACGTAAATAAAAGAAATGTCCCTGGAAGATTATATTGCGCCTTCAGATCACTAGAGGAGCGCATGCCATCTTCCCCCCCAAATGTCTACTAAAGTGTGAATGCCTCTGTCGCTCCACTCGGGGAAAATTAAAGACTTAATTTCTGTGAGAAGTCTGTGATTATGAAATATAGGGTTATGGGAATGCCATTTAGTCTTCATACGAAGTAATTTAGCAACTGTGCGCCAAACAGAGAGAAGATATGATATAATTGGTCCCAAACGCTTTGCACTTTTCAATGGGAAGTCTTTTAATCTGTATGGAGAGGCTAAGTTAAGTTCCACTGATTCCCACGGAACATGAGGTCCAGGATTCAGCCATGTCCTAAGTGGGTAAATCGAGTGAGTAAAACGAATGCCCAGTGGTGTAATTTGAAATCTGGTACACCCAGGCCCCCTGCATCTTTGTAACGCTGTAAGGTTGTATATTTTATGCATGAGGATTTATCATTCCATATAAACTTGGAACTTAACTTTTGTAGTTTAGACCAGTAATTAATGGGAGGAGCTAGTGGTATGGAAGAAAAAAAAGTTAATACGAGGCAAAACATCCATCTTAACTGTGGAAATTCGAGCTTGAGATAATGGTATTAAAGACCAACGGTTTAAGTCCTTGTCTATGCGATTATTAATACCTTGAAAATTATTTAAAGCTATCGTATGTAAGGAAGAAGAAATCTCAATGCCCAAATGTCTAAAGATAGAAACCACTGGTATTCCAACTGGGAGTGTAGAAAAAGAGGATAGATTATTTAAGTGTAGTAAAGCCGATTTAGTCCAATTAATCTTAAATCTAGAGACAATACTGAAAGAGTTAAAGACAGAAAAAACATGCAGATTGGAGTTAGATGTATCACTTACGACTCCCTGTTAAAAGACATGCTGCAGCATTTTGCACCAGCTGTACACGGGCCACAGAAGACCATACAACTATTAAACGCTTATGACTCATTCCAGAATTGTGGGATAATTTCATGCATTTTTCGTTCATTTTCCTTAAACTGTAATGATCAATAAGCAGTGTTGGGCTCGTTCCTTTAAAACAGTAATTATTTAGAGTTAGCAGTTACTTCTGACAAATAGTAACTGAGTTACATCATTATAAAAGGAACTAATTAGTAGGGAAAATAACTGTAGCGTTACTTTAAAAAGCGAATTTGTCAAATGACGATCAAAGAAATATAAAACACTGTCCACTAATCCAGTGTTTCCCAATCCTGTTTCTGAAGGCACACCAACAGTACACATTTTCAACCTCTCCCTAATCAAACACACCTGAATCAACTCAGCGGAACGTTAGAAAAGACCCCACCTGACACGAATGGGTCAGATAAGGGAGACATACAAAATATTTACTGTTAGTGTGCCTCCAGGAACAGGGTTGGGAAACACTGCTCTAATCTACACTATTTTAATGTTGTTGTGGGACAAGGTGAGGGACAACGGCAGCATGTCCTCTACTATATATCTAGATAATATTTAGTTTAATTCTGTCTGAGTAGTTCTTGCGGTGGAGAAAAATGATGTTTTATTTGCTTTAACGTCGTGGCTTCGTCTCCTCCTTTGGTAGCAGAGCTCTTGTTATCACCTGTGTAGCCACTCATTTTGTCGTGGCATGTGATGACATGAGGATTAGATTAGAATTACTCGTCACTGATGCAGAGAGACTTTTTTTTTCCCCCTGGACATAAGCTGCACGATACAGAAACATTCTTGCCTTTCACCTCAACCATGGAAAAGTAGTGCTTATTCCTGCTTATACCAAGCGCTACCTCTGAACTTGTTGGATTTGTCATCGTTCTGACTCCTGGTGGTTGGTGTGTGTGACTGACTGTGTGTGAACACCCGCCTACTCTGCGTCTGATTGGCAAACGATGGAAAAGTACTCTATCTAAGCCAATCATCACGTTCTCAGTTGCACCACGTTCACAGACACACCAATCATCATCACTGGTTAGACACGCCTACTCTGCGTCTGATTGGCAAACAATGGAAAAGTACTCTATCTAAGCCAATCATCACGTTCTCAGTTGCACCACGTTCACAGACACACCAATCATCATCACTGGTTGGACACGCCTACTCTGCGTCTGATTGGCAAACAATGGAAAAGTACTCTATCTAAGCCAATCATCACGTTCTCAGTTGCACCACGTTCACAGACCCACCAATTATCATCATCACTGGTTAGACCCGCCTACTCTGCGTCTGATTGGCAAACAATGGAAAAGTACTCTATCTAAGCCAATCATCACGTTCTCAGTTGCACCACGTTCACAGACACACCAATCATCATCACTGGTTGGACACGCCTACTCTGCGTCTGATTGGCAAACAATGGAAAAGTACTCTATCTAAGCCAATCATCACGTTCTCAGTTGCACCACGTTCACAGACCCACCAATTATCATCATCACTGGTTAGACCCGCCTACTCTGCGTCTGATTGGCAAACAATGGAAAAGTACTCTATCTAAGCCAATCATCACGTTCTCAGTTGCACCACGTTCACAGACCCACCAATCATCATCACTGGTTGGACCCGCCTACTCTGCGTCTGATTGGCAAACGATGGAAAAGTACTCTATCTAAGCCAATCATCACGTTCTCAGTTGCACCACGTTCACAGACACACCAATCATCATCACTGGTTGGCTATATGTCCCACCCCAGTCCCAACCACACACACACACTCCAAAGAAAGAGACGTCCTATGGCTGAAAGAGACACTGCTCGCATGAAAACCTTTTCAGTGTTCTCAGTTAAAGTAAAGCGCATTTTACTATCAGTAACTGTAAAAGGGGAACCAGAAATTGATTTGATTATCGCTGTTTATTAATAGTGCCGTTATTCCCATCACTGTCAATAACAAATGTAAAGTTTACGATAAACTAGATCCAATATTAATGTAAAACAATGCAACAATGCTTCAACGTGAGAGGAATCGTTGATCTTTCTGCATCTGTGTTACAAATATAGCCTTATGTTAAGCTTAATATATCAGTAAGAGTGGACATGTGCTTTAGCTCCAGATGCTAACCTCAAACCAGAGACCATGTGGCATATCTACAACATAATTTTATGTATTCTCATCATGTTATTGTTTTGAAAAAGTAAATGAGAAATTCACTGAAATATGACAGTAACAGAGTTGACATAACGAATCTACAAATTTTTGTACAACACGCCTCAATGCCTTCGAGTTTACAGCCACATGAAATGAATCACATGCTCTTTCTATCAGTGCTTAACAGATTGCCTTTTTTTATATTAGATATAACAGAGTTGACCAGAACACAGTTTTTTTTATTACTGAAATGACAAATAATACAGAAAAAGGATGTTTTATGCAAATGTTTAGTTCACTTAGTAGAATAAACACAAAGATGATGAGAAATTACTTAATTAATTCATGATAATTAAATCTGAATGTATTATTCAGGATATAGATCAGGGATGGGCAAACTCGATCCTGGAGGGCCGGTGTCCCTGCATAGTTTTGCACCAACCCTAATCAAACACACCTGCTTGTAGCTTTCTAGTGATCTTGAAGACACTAATTAGGGTGTTCAGGTGTGTTTGATTAGTGTTGGAGCAAAACTCTGCAGGGACACTGGCCCTTGAGGATCGAGTTTGCCCATGCCTGATATAGACGCTCAAAAATAGGTACAGTGGATGTCTTTAAAGTAATATTTTGTAGTTAATATTTAAAATGTCCTGAATACACATACAAACATTATATTTTGAGATAACTTAATATACATGCTGCACTATATTGAAATAGCTCCTCAAAGTGTTATTGGCAGCTAATATAAAAAGCAGTAATTAGGAAATGGCTGGATGAGAATCTTCCTACCAAAAAAGAGTGGATATTGTTTGTAAAGTACTGTATTTTTATTTTAAATAGATTGTTTTCCCCTTTTCTTTCTTTTTTGTAGTGTAGAGTTATGTTTCAAATGCAACAATCATAATGCACTATATGATGTTATTTTTCTTTGTAGCTGACAAAAGGCCTGAAGCTGGGATTGGACACTTCATTTGTTCCCAACACTGGGTATGTGATCTTTTCTTAAAGTTTAATAATAAAAATATTTTAGCTTTTATTGTTTTGTTGATTATCCATTACAGTTGATACAGAAATCAGAAGAGTCCAACAATGATTTGAATATTAATAATAATGTATTCAGTAATAAAGTTTCATTCAAAGTTTTAATTCAATTAAAAAGTTTTGAAAAATTAGTTTTAATAATGACTATGAATGATATTATAGTTTGTGTAAAAATAATATATTTTATTTTTATGATAAGTTAATCAATAACTAATACTAAATATTAGAATAACTTATAATAATATATTTAAGCCCAAATATTCAGTACTTTTTCAAATAAAAGATAGAATAAATATGTGTATAAATGTGTATACACACACACACACACGCGCACGCACATATTTATTTAATAATGTAATACATTCTACAATTTTAGAAACCAGATATTCAGTATTTACAGTAAATGAATGATTTAATCAACTTTATGAAGTCTTTATATTTTTATTTAACATGAATGAATATTATACTTCCCTTCAGTTTAGTTTCTGATTAATCAGGGGTCGCCACAGCGGAATGAACCGCCAACTACTTATATTATATTATATTATATTATATTATATTATATTATATTATATTATATTATATTATATTATACCAATTATTATTATATATTATATTATATTATATTATATTATATTATATTATATTATATTATATTATATTATGCCAATTATATTATATTATATTATACCAATTATTATTATTATATATTATATTATATTATATTATATTATTTTAAATTATATTATATTATATTATGTTATATTATATTATATTATATTATATTATATTATATTATATTATATTATATTATATTATATTATATTATATTATACCAATTATTATTATATATTATATTATATTATATTATATTATACCAATTATTATATATTATATTATATTATATTATATTATTTTAAATTATATTATATTATATTATATTATATTATATTATATTATGCCAATATATTATATTATATTATATTATTTTATATTATATTATATTATATTATATTATATTATATTATATTATATTATATTATATTATATTATACCAATTATTATTATATATTATATTATATTATATTATATTATATTATATTATACCAATTATTATATATTATATTATATTATATTATATTATTTTAAATTATATTATATTATATTATATTATATTATATTATGCCAATTATATTATATTATATTATTTTATATTATATTATATTATATTATATTATATTATATTATATTATATTATATTATATTATATTATATTATGCCAATTATATTATATTATGCCAATTATATTATATTATGCCAATTATATTATATTATATTATATTATATTATATTATATTATATTATTATACCAATTATTATTATATTATATTATATTATATTATATTATTTTATATTATTTTATTTTATATTATATTATATTATTTTATATTATATTATTTTATATTATATTATTTTATATTATTTTATTTTATATTATATTATATTATATTATATTGTATTATATTATATTATATTATATTATATTATATTATATTATATTATATTATATTATATTATATTATATTATATTATATTATATTATATTATATTATATTATATTATATTATACAGATTAATTTCACTTCAGTACAAACAGACCTTTCACTTGCAGCATTTGCCTTTTGTAAACTGATTCCAGTAAAGTTCATCTCTGTCATCCTGGTTTTTTTTTTAGGAAGAAAAGTGCTAAGCTGAAGACGGGATATAAGCGTGAATACATGAACGTGGGCTGTGATCTAGATTTCGATCTGGCTGGACCGACGGTTCACGCCGCTGCCGTTCTGGGTTATGAAGGCTGGCTAGCTGGGTATCAGATGGCCTTCGACACGGCCAAGTCCAAACTGGCCCAGAACAACTTCGCTCTGGGCTACAAAGCAGGAGACTTCCAGCTACACACCAATGTGTGAGGAAACATTTACATTATTATTAATACTAATATAAATGCATTAGCAGGGTTCCCATGCTTCTTTAGAAGTACTTGAATTTCATTTTTTATCAGGGTGATGTTTAACAACACAGCAAAAAAGAAGCATTAATGCTTAGAACGAAGAAAAGACAGAAATTAGAAGGGATAGTTCACCCAAAAATGAAAATTCTGCTATCATTTACTCATTTAAAACCTTATTTGACTTTGTTCTGTTGAGCACAAAAGAAGATATTTTAAAAAATGTTGGAAACATGTAACCATTGACTTCCATAGTATTTGATTTTCAGATTTCTTTAAACCTAGGCTTAATCATTGCGTAATCACTGCTAATTATTAAAAAAATTTTGTCCTGTTTTGCTTTCATCGTCTTAATGCAAAGGAAATATCTTAAATGCACATTAAAGGGCACCTAGTTTACCCCTCTTTTCATATTTAATATAAGTCTTTTGTGTCCCCAAAATGTGTCTGTAAAGTTTCAGCTCAAAACACCCATCAGATTATTTATTATAGCAGTTTGAAGTGTCTATATTATAGCTAGAAAAAAGGTTTTGCTGTTTTTTTGTACTGGCCCTTTAAGGCTAGTCCTCCCCGCCCACCGTTCCCACGTGCCTGTCAGCAATCGCCGCCCTCGGCTGCCTCAGGAAGCAGATCTCACATAACGTGTGTGAGAAATACTACAGTAAGAACTTTAACAATCAGTATTTGATGCATTTTTTTTGTGGATTTGCAACAATGAGTCACACACAATGTCATTACAAAGTTCACGCACACACACACAGCAAGGACACAAACACATAGCGCAGACACACACACACACACACACACACACACACACACACACACACACACACACACAAACGTAGTGCAGACATACACACACACACTCATAGCTCAGACACGCAGACACACACACAGAGAGAGAGAGAGAGAGACAGCGCGTTAAGCTTTGCACTCGTTTTGCACGCATATGTAACATGATACTGGTAATATCCACTGCTGTGTGGATATCTGTTATATTAATGTACAAAATAAACCTGATTTAACGTCCACAAACCGGGATTGAAGCGTCTTCCTTTATATTTGTTCTGACCCGCGGCTGTGCTGATGAAGTGAAGCTGATGTAAATCGCTGTAATTGATTACACACATGCTCTGTTTTAAAACATGTTAAACTTGTAAAACTCACTCTTGATCACGTTTGATGATGATTGATGATCCTAGCGAACTGAACACACCTTTTATTCCCGGCTGTTTTGCGCTCGTCCTCTTTTGATGATATGATTATACACGTGACTACCGGGACATGTTAATACGTGCAGCTGTCAATCAATATTGGTGGGTGGGGGGACCGCTCTCCTACGTAAAGTTGCGGTCGATCTGAAGACAGCTCCACTGTTTTTATGTTGTTAAATTTGAAAAAAAAAAACACTGGGTGTGCTTATATCACCCCAATATGACCGTCTATACACTGTACTTAAACACATTTCTGTCCAAACGGCTTGAAAAGTAGATTTTTCACCATAGGTGCCCTTTAAAGTGTGTTTTGCACTTTTTTTTTTTTTTAATAATTTTTTCTGGGTTTTCGCCTTTATTTGAGAGGACAGTAGAGAGTATTGACAGGAAAGTGTGGGGAGCAGAGAGAGGGGAAGGATCGGCATAGGACCGCGAGGCGGAATCGAACTCGGGTCGCCGTGAGCACCGGAGTGCATGTGTCGACGCACTAACCACTACACCACTGGGGCCGACATGTGTTTTGCACTTTTATTTATTTATCTGAAGACTTTAATTACAATATTTATCTTTAAAAGCAACAATTACAGTACAAGCCCAAACTTTACAACAATATTTTTATCTTTATCCTGATTATTTTGGCTAAACTTTTACAGATTTATTCTTTTTATATTCTGATTACTTAAAATAAACGTTTTATTTCTGTCTATTATTCTGGTTAAACACACCAAACTTTACAGTTTTATTTATATCTGGATTCTGGTTATATGAGCCAAACTTTACTATTTGTTTGTTTATTTATTTATTTATTTGATTACAGTACGCCACTGTGCTGTTTGTTTTTATATTTTAATATTTAAATAATTTAAATTTAATTTAAATTTAAATTTAATTTAATTAATTTTAATAATTGTCAATTGTATTAGTTCAAATATATTATATATAAAATATATTATTTATTATTTATTTATTTATCCATTTTTCTTCAGCTTTAATTATTTTAACACAGTTTGCGGAAATATTAATATTTATTTATTTTTTCAAGCAACTAAGCAATTAGAAATGCCTTTGCTTTAAAAGTTGTCTTAATTAACTTGCAGCAGTTTATAATGATATAAAAGATAAAAGTCTTTTGGAAGTGACTGTTTTTCTGTGTGTGTGTGTGTGTGTGTGTGTGTGTGTGTGTGTGTGTGTGTGTGTGTGTGTGTGTGTGTGTGTGTGTGTGTGTGTGTGTGTGTGTGTGTGTGCGCGCTGCAGTAATGATGGCACAGAGTTTGGCGGCTCCATCTACCAGAAAGTGAACGGTCAGCTGGAGACGGCGGTCAATCTAGCCTGGACCGCCGGCAGCAACAACACACGCTTCGGCATCGCAGCTAAATACCAGCTAGACAAAGATTCCTCCGTCTCTGTGAGTCTCCACACACACACCGTCCACATCTGTCCGTTTAATATTGAGCGTGGAGGATAACAAAGTGTTTCTCTTCAGGCTAAAGTCAACAATGCTAGCCTGGTTGGAGTGGGATACACACAGAGCCTCCGGCCAGGTAAACTACACCTTCATTTCACTCTAAATCTGCTCGTGTTTCTTTAGTAAGCACCAGTTAATTATAATGATCATCCTGCACTGAAGCTCAGAAACTTGTTTCCTAAAGCACATTTCACATTAAAGCACTGTTTGAGCTTGATTTGTTGTGCCAAAAGCCTGTGGCGAAGCTTTATTTACCTTACAAAGAATGTGATTACATTGCAATGCAGTAACTATTTAAAGGGCACATAGTTGACCTCTTTTTTATGATGTAATATTAATATTATGGTTGTTCTGAGTGTGCCAGTTTAGGTTCAGTTCAAAACACAATTCAGATTTTTTTATTATAATGTGTTAAAGTGTCATGTTGGGGGTGTGTCCACAGCTCGCTGATTTAGGGGTGTGTTGCTTCACATGTAAATTAGTTTCAGCTTCCTGCCAACATAACAAGGGGGCGGGGCCATGAGCTCACCCGCTCTGCGTTTGCAACAGTCTGACAGACAGACGGAGGAGAGAGAGGATCAGCATTCAGTCGTACATGTACGACTCTGACACAGACCAAGCAGAGAGTACAAAATCATTTGTGTCTTTGTACAGTTTTACAGCCAACTGTGTGCTAGTTTCAAGTGTCGAGCTTGTACACAGAAACTAATAACCACGCACACTGAATTAACTTTGACTGAGGCACCGGATGCGCCGCTCGAAGCCGCGACACGGCACACCAGACACTCTCTGTGGTGCGGCAGATACATGAAGTGTCCCGAATCGTCGCGCCACGCATTTTTGAATTCTAAACATAGGTTTCTGCAGCGGTCCGCGGCGCCCAGCCGTCGACTTGAGTGTACCCTGATAGAAACCGATGTTTAGAATTCTAAAACGCATGCTAGTTAAGATCACAGGGAGCTTCTGGGATCACGAGAAATGCAAACGGCTGAAGTATAAGGTAGACTCAATGAGAAGTACACATGTTTGCAAACCTACCTAAAGATACAACCAATAATTCCGATTAGAGCGATAATGTGGAGAATATTGATCTTGTGTTGAGCCCAATGAGCCTTGCATCTAAAAATAGAGCTAGCGTGTTCCTTTAGTGATATCGCTTCAACTCACGCTGAAAATGGCGGACGCGAATTAACAAACTGAGGATATGATGACGCGCCTGTCAATCAATATTGGTGGGCGGGGGGACCGCTCTCCTACGTAAAGTTGCGGTCGATTTGAAAACTGCTCCAATTGGTCCACCGTTTTTATGTTGTTAAATTGAAAAAAAAAAGCACTGGGTGTGTTTATATCAGCCCAATATGACGATCTATACACCATACATGCACATATGTCTGTCCAAACAGCTTGAAAAGTCGATTTTTTACCATAGGTGCCCTTTAATGCTTTCAGTTTTGTTTAAATAAAATAAACCAAAACATAATTATTTAATGAATGAATTATTTATATTTTTCCATATAATCTTTATTTATGAAAACTGTATTTTATGAAGACTGTACGTGATTATGAAATATAGTAGTAGTTTTCTGACTAGTTCTTGTTTTCAGTTTGTGAGCTGCCACTAGAGTATTTGTTCTTTAAAATAAAGTAAAACACATTTGAAAGATATTTAAATGATCTATTAAATATTTTCATTATGAACACCAAATTAACAGCCAGTTAAATTAATTATAAGCAAAGGTCAATTTATAAATGACACATGTATTGTATTTTTAGCTTTCATTTTGTGCATTGCCACTAAATATTTTTAAATAAGATAAAATAATAAAACTAGTTTAAATTTAAGTAATTAAAAATGTAAGTAATTTTCTTATTTACAGTTTTTGTCAGTGGCTCTGGTGCATTTCTCACAACACTATTTACATTTGCACAACAGTTAATGCATTTCTCTAAACAATTATTGCAATCTGCAAAACCTAGCTGATAACCTGCAAAAGTGCGTCACTTGCTCAAAATGGAGAGCTCATTCCTTAAAAGCAAGTATTGATGTTACTGAAAGTGTCAGCGTCATCAAGATGAAAAGTCCTGACACCATTGTTTATGAACAAGATGGTCAAATGGCTGTCATCCTGAAAATGCTCAAGACAGCACTAGATACTGTTTACACAGCCATTTGAAAACTACATAGTTAGACATCACTGCATTTAGTGAGATATCCGAGTACAAGACACTGAATATGTGTGTTTCACATTTTTACTGCATTTGCTATTCACAATTCTAATTTATTCACAGCATTGTGCAAAAGAATAAACACACCCTTATTTACAACAAACATACACTCCCTTTGGGTAGAGCTGTGCACAACTGTAAACAATACTGCAGGACATATCGGAACTGAACCTATAACATACACAGGCCTGTAAATCATTCATCAAATTGTTCAATTTAGAAGACATTTCCAGGAAAAATAGATTAAATTTTTTTTTTAATTTATAAAATTTGTCAGATTTTGACCACTAGTTCACCATTTTTGTATGTAATGACTGAAGTAATGAAATGAGGACTCTTAGTTTTATATGGAGTGACTATCCGACTATTCAGCATTCACAAGTTTAGTTAATTTTGTCTGACACGACATAAGCAAATGATAACGTTATAAACAGCAGAGAGCTGTCTGAAAGCAGTTGATGCATGTCCAAAAGCATTTGCAATTTGTTGGAAGGAATGAGAAACTGCTACTGTGATGTGAGAAATGCATTAACTGTTGTGCAAATGTAAATAGCGTTGTGAGAAATGCACTAAAGCCACTGAGAAAAACTGTCATATTTTCCTTTGTGAATACTGAATTATCTGTGCCCAAGAAATATGGTTATAGCCACAGTTAGATGTAGAAATTAATTAGATATTGCTACTATTTCCTGTTTTCAGTTTGTGCATTGCCACTAAAATACATAAAAGCATAATAATAGTAATAATGACATAATTTCCCCATATCACATTTTGTTACGAAGACTAAAGTAACATTTCTCTGACTAAACAGTCACAAAGTTTACAAGTTAATCAGTTAAATATGTTCTGATATGTGTTTTGTGATCAACTAAAATCTTTTTTTAACTAAAATAATATATTCTAAACACTAAAACCTTCCTGTGCAACATAAATTAGCATTATGTACTATACAGGGGTTTGACCAACATCAGGTGGCGACACAACATCAAATTGAAAAGCTTTAAATAATGAACCCTTTCATGATACAATTGAGTCGTAGATCATTCATTCATTCATTTTCTCTTCGGCTTAGTCCCTTTATTAATTGGGGGTTGCCACAGAGGAATGAACCGCCAACTCATCCAGCATATGTTTTATGTAGTGGATGCCTTCCAGCTGCAACCCATCACTGGGAAGCATCCATACACACCCATTCACACACATACACTACGGACAATTTAGTCAATTCCCCTATAGCGCATGTTTTTGGATTTGTGGGGGAAACCGGAGCACCCGGAGGAATTGTGCTACCCACTGCACCACCGTGCTGAAGAGTAAGAAATTAATCAGATATAAAATAATAAAATATTAAATACAAATATTATTATTATTATTTGATTAAATACTTTCTGTTTCTACTTTTCATTGCTATATTTTTAATAAATGATTAAAATTATTATTACAATTTATTATTTTGAATAATATAAATATTTATAATAATATTACTTTGAATTAAGTATCTAGATTATAAAATAATAATAATTAGTTATTATAATTGTTATTAGTTTTATGAATGATTATTAAAGTTTGAATACTTTGTTTCATTTTTATCTCTATTTTTAATAAAGGATTAATATTATTATAACAATTTATTATTTTGAATATTTTTTTTATTTTTAATTTTCTAGATTATAAAATAATAATTACAGTTATTATAATTATTATTAGTTTTATTAATGATTATTAAAGTTTGAATGCTGTTTCATTTTTATCATTTTATAAATCATTAATATTATTATTATTATTACAATATTTAAGTTGAATTTTTAATTATTTTTAAATATTCAGATTATAAAAATAATAATTAAAAATATTTTGATTATAATTTATAAATGATTATTAAAGTTTGAATACTGTTTCCACTTCTATCTCTATATTTTAAATAAATGATTATTATTTTGACAATTTTTTATGTTGAATATTTTTATTATTTTTTAATACTCGATTATAAAATAATAATAATAAAATGATTATTGTTATTAGTTTTTATAAATGAATATTAAAGTTTGAATACTTTTTCCACTTTTCATCTCTGTATTTTTAATAAATGATTAATATAATTATTTTAAAAAATTTATGTAGAATATTTTTATTATTCTCAAATATTCAGATTATAAAAAATAACAATAATTAAAATGATTATGATTATTATTATTATTAGTTTTATAAATGATTAATAACATTTGACTACTTTGTTTCCGCTATTCATCTCTATATTTTTAATAAATGATTAATATTATTATTACAATATTTATGTTGAATTTTTAAATTATTTTTAAATATTTTGATTATATAAATAACAACAATAATAATAATTATTATTATTTTTATAAATGATTATTAAAGTTTGAATACTTTCTGTTCCGCAGGTGTGAAACTCACTCTATCGGCTCTTATCGATGCCAAAAACTTCAACGCCGGAGGACACAAGGTGGGCATGGGCTTCGAGCTGGAGGTTTAACGACTGACAGACAAAAGCAGAGCGCCATCGATGACGGAAAGTAAAGAAAACCAGGCATCTGACAGAACCAGTGCCTGCAAACACACACGTTGCCCCTTTTTGTCCCCCTTGTTAACTAATCTGGCCTTAAAATCCCCCCACAGAACCTCTCGACGAATTAGAATCACAAACACCAGTCACATGATTCCAGGCCACACCCATTTTCCATCACCAGCTTAAACCATGTGACGTCACCATAGACATATCATAGCAGTAATTGAAAGTGTACACATGTGGCACCACATATCATGTTTCTATTCATTTTATTTAATACTAGATAAACATTATTGTGTTTCTGAACAGGCGCACATGATTGTGTGCTCATAATAAGAGACGCCTCTCTGGATGCTCCTTCACTGGCGTTTTTACACTTTTATTTTGCCAAACGTGTAATATTTGATCGCACCAGTTCGTTGTCTGTGTTTGTGGGCTGGAGTTATTCCAGAACGGTCTGTGACTTTATTTGTTTTTATCCCCGTACAAAAAAAACCCCAAACCGATTCATGTTAAAAGTGCTCAACTAGAAGAAGAAACTGATGTGGAACTCAATAAAGAGGATTGCTGACTGAGTTCATGTCGCTTTTTAATCCTTTTTACAAACCAAAGCGCTACCTATGTTTAAAAATTATTCATTCATTTTCCTTAAGCTTAATCCCTGATCATCAGGGGTCTCCACAGCGGATTGATCCGCCAACTATTCCAGCATAGGTTTTACACATATGTGGATATGTATGCTCTTCCAGCTGCAACCCAGTACTGGGAAACACCCATACACACTCATTCACACCCATACACTACGGCCAATTTAGTTTATCTTGGTCCTGGAGGGCCGGTGTCCCTGCAGGGTTTAGCTCCAGCTTGCCTCAACACACCTGCCTGGATGTTTCAAGTATACCTCGTAAGACTTTGATTAGCTTCTTCAGGTGTGCTTGATTAGGGTTGGAGCTAAAATCTGCAGGACACCGGCCCTCCAGGAACAAGTTTGGTGACCACTGCCCTACAGCGTATGTGTTTGGACTGTGGGGGAAACCGGAGCACCCAGAGGAAACCCACGCCAACACGGGGAGAACATGCAAACTCCACACAGAAACGCCAACTGAGCCAGTCAGGACTCGAACTAGCAACCTTCTAGCTGTGAGGTGACAGTGCTAACCACTGAGCCACCATGTTTAAAAATTTAATTAAATGACATAAACAAAAACAGTTGGACACATCGCTCCATTTATTGTATGTAAAAACATTGAGCTTTAGGTGAGTACAAATAATTCAAACAAAACCTAATAAATGGTAATTAACTTTAGTTTAAATGTATGTACTGGAGATTCAAGAACCAAAATGACAACAGATAATATACATATTTTAAAAACAATTTTAAGAGCTTGAGAGAAGTGTATAAAAAAAGATAGAAATACAACACGGCTGCATATAAAGACAAAAAATACCATTTTCTCAGCTTTAAAACTCCTTGTTTGCATATTTTTTTAAAGGGGACCTATTATGCCCCTTTTTACAAGACGTAAAACAAGTCTCTAGTGTGTGTGTGTGAAGTTTCAGCTCAAAAGACCACACAGATAATGTTTTATAACTCTCTGAAATGGCTTTGATCCTAATTGTGCTATTTTGGTGACTGTCGCTTTAAATTTAAATTAGATTGTGCTCTCTTTAAAAGAGGGCGGAGCTACAAGCGCCTCTGCATGTGCATAGTGGCAGATTCAAAAACAAGACTAGCGTTATCTGTGTGAAAAACTGAAATATTATCTTCAGCAGCTTAAAACTGTCAACAGCAGTTGGCTGCTTCTCACTTAGGGCTGTCTATTCCAGTGTTTCCCAACCCTTTTCCTGGAGGCACACCAACGGTACATATTTTGGATGTCTCCCTTACCTGACTAATTAACTTCAGGTTTTGGAGTCTCTTATGATGTTCAAATTAGGTGATTCAGGTGTGTTTGATTAGGGAGAGGTTGAAAATGTGTACTGTTGGCGTGCCTTCAGGAACAGGGTTGGGAAACACTGGTCTATTCTAATGAGGGAGAGATGAGCACTAGTGGGCGGGGTTTTCCCCCCTCTGATGACACGTACAAAGAGAGAACGTCAATCAAAGTGTTTCTGCAGACTGTTCTTATCAAGTCTGATTATAAACAATACAAATAATACATGTTTACAATTAGAAGCTGGATATATACACACACCGTTTCCCCACAACTGTGTTTAAACCCCTTATCAAAGTGATTTTTGCATAATAGGTCTCCTTTAAATTCAAGTATTACGCAATATAAAAAAAACCCAAAGTACCTTTTATCATCAGCATATAAAAATATCTTCCAAAACTGAAACTATATGTAAAAATGTCATTAATTCATACACTTATTTGGACTGCTTTCTTATCATGAAATATTCATGCTATTCTAAAGGATTAAAACGACAACAATCATCCACATTTACAGGTCAATATCGAGTGGCCGATCCATCAAGCCAGGATGGATTCATACTTTTATTAAACATTTTTATCCAAAGCAACTTACAAATGAGGAACGGCAAAAACGATCTGTGTTTGCTTCAACAACATTAATAGAACAGAAACACACGGTGAATGTGAAATGTGCATAGGAGACTCAGAAATAAACTATGGGGAAAGCTGGGAAATAGTCAAGCGTGTAGATGCATGAAAACATGAGCGATATAAACCTGCATAAACACAGACGTGCCTTCAGAAAGACTCCAGTGTGACGTGAGAGCGTGCGCGCACAGTTTCTCCAGCAGGTGGAAGTAGAGCATCATGTGTTTATTTGTGGCTCTTGAGGAACAGATGATTGTCTGACTGAAGTTTTCATTTGCCATCAAGCCAGATCCTGTCCTCCGTTCAGCCACTTCCACTCTCGCAGAATCTAAACAGAAACATGAGCCATTATTAATACAGTCTCTCTATTTGTGTGTTTGTGTGTACAGGTTTATGTGGTTTACAGGGACACAAGCTTGTACGTTGGCATGGGTGTGACTTAGTTTTGCTCTATTAATGCGGTTAAATGAAGTCCTTGTAATTCAGAACACTTAAATCATACGTGACGAGGTCTTTCGGCATTCAAAACTGTCCACGTTTCCTGGGATTAGGGGTAGGGTCATATAATAAGAGGTTTTTACAGTATAAAATACATTGTCAATGTAAAGTCCCTGTGAACCCTGTATATAAGTGTGTGTTTGTGTGTATGGACACATTTTTATATTGCCAATGTTTATTTTAGGAATACATCTTTCTTCACTGCTATTTAGGTAAGAAATATTAGTAACACTTTAAAGATTCATGTGTTTGTCACTAAAATAGTTATCATAAACTAACCACGAACAACTCGTACAGCATTTATTATTATTTATAGTTCCTCTATAATTATATATAACTCTGTTATTAATTATAGTTATTATTAATTATTATCTTGTAATTATAGATAATTTCTAAAGTAACTTAACACTAATGCATCAATTCTAGCTCCGACAAAGAATAAAAATAAAATAAAATAATGAATAATAGTTAACATTTTAAGCTGAGATATATCCTTATTTTAATGTCATTTAGACACGTATGTTGTTTTTTAGTTATAGTTTTTATTCCTATTTTAGTCAGTTGTTTTATTCTGTATGATTTTATTATTACATTTTTTTATTTTATTTTAATATTTTGGTTTTTAAAAATACTTATATTACATTAACTATGATTCAAATGAATCATTATAATTATACACTCTATAAAATGTTCACTCACCGGCCACTTTATTAGGTACACCTGTCCAACTGCTCATTAACGCAAATTTCAAATCAGCCAATCACGTCAGCAACTCGATGCATGTAGACATGGTCAAGAGGATCTGCTGCAGCTCAAATTGAGCATCGGAAAGGTGATTTAAGTTACTTTGAATGTGGCATGGTTGTTGGTAGTATTTCAGAAACTGCTGATCTACTGGATTTTCACGCACAACAATCTCTAGGGTTTACAGAGAATGGTCAGAAAAAGAGGAAATATCCAGTGAGCGGCAGTTCTGTGGGCACAAATGCCTTGTTGATGCCAGAGGTCAGAGGAGAATGGCCAGACTGGTTCCAGCTGATAGAAAGGCAACAGTAACTCAAATAAGCACTCGATACAACCGAGGTCTGCAGAAGAGCATCTCTGAACACACAACACGTCCAACCTTGAGGAAGATGGGCTACAGCAGCAGAAGACCACACCGGGTGCCGCTCCTGTCAGCTAAGAACAGGAAACTGAGGCTACAGTTCACACAGGCTCACCAAAACTGGACAATAGAAGATTGGAGAAATGTTGCCAGGTCTGATGAGTCTCCATTTCTGCGGACACATTCAGATGGTCGGGTCAGAATTTGGCACCAACACCATGAAAGCATGGATCCATCCTGCCTTGTATTAACGGTTCAGGCTGGTGGTGGTGGTGTAATGGTGTGGGGGATATTTTCTTGGCACACTTTGGGCCCATTAGTACCAATTGAGCATCGTGTCAACACCACAGCCTACCTGAGTACTGCTGCTGACCATGTCCATCCCTTTATGACCACAGTGTCTCCATCTTCTGATGGCTACTTCCAGCCTGATAACGCTCCATGTCATAAAGCGTGAATCATCTCAGACTGGTTTCTTGAACATGACAATGAGTTCACTGTACTCAAATGGCCTCCACAGTCACTGGAGCTCAATCCAATAGAGCACCTTTGGGATGTGGTGGAACTGGAGATTGGCATCATGGATGTGCAGCTGACAAATCTGCAGCAACTGCGTGATGCTATCATGTCAATATGAAGCAAAATCTCCAGTAGCTTGTTGAATCTACGCCACGAAGGATTAAGGCAGTTCTGAAGGCAAAAGGGGTCCAACCCGGTACTAGTAAGGTGTACCTAATAAAGTGGCCAGTGAGTATATATTCTAATTACTAGAGATGTGCAACATTTCTCATAAATGACACTAATAAACATTCAGTTTATTACTTTAACATCCAGGAACATCTCTTTAAAATGAAGCGCAGTAGTTGTGTTTGTGAGTTTCGTGCTCACCTGCATGCTGCTCTCCGTCTCCTGAATGGTGTCTTGCACTAAACTCTGTAGGCGGTTCTCAAACATCCTGCTCTCCTCAATCACATGCAGGGACTCCCCGCTGAACATGCACACACACACACACACACACACACACAAAATGAAAGAGAGAAACAGATTACAGAAACATGCAAATCAATGCAGTGTGTTTGTCAGTAGTCATGTTTACATTCAAAGATGCGAATTAGATTTATGCACAAAACTCTAATAATAAACTGGAGCAAATATCAGCCAGAGAAATGTAGTTTAATGTGTTAGAGCAGCCACTGTGGTGTTTTTTTCTTTTCTATAAACGAGTTGCGCCTCAGAAGATGAAATGCAATGAACGCGGTGAATGCGGTGGCTTTTGGAAGGTGAGACTCTCTTTGGGAGCGCAGACAGATGCTCAATACAGTTCTGGAGGAAATAATAATAGAAGAATAATAGCACGGTGATGACGGACTGACGGCTGAGGGGTTTTACAATCAGCAAAAACAGCATTTCAGATCTGCAACAATGGAAATCTGGAAACTCCATTAATGCAAAGTCCCTAAAAACACACATTTCTATTCTCTGTTCAAACTAAATCACACGACTTTACTGATGCTCACGCTGGAGTTTATTCACTAAACGTGTCCATCTTAGTTTATAAGCAGTTTGTCTTATCGAATAAAGAGGTTTGCGCATATGTAGTGTATGTGCATACCCTGGGGTTTCAATCAAGCAATTTCATGCAGCATTCCAAAATGTGCATAAAAATATCAAGCGGCAACCTCCTGCTCTCCTTCGGGAAGCCAATACGGAAGTAACTAAGACTGCAATTCATCGACTCGCCTTGGGGGGCTGGCTCCAGGAAGTCCAGGTCATTTCTGACTGCAATAGGAAATTGCCCATTTTTACAGCTGATAAAAACATGCTTACAGCCTGGTACAAATGATGGCTTTGGTTCATATAGCTATGATTAACCTTCATGACAACTGTAAGGGGGGTGAATTTTTTATAACTCATCCGTTTAGTTTTATTAAGTTATATTGAGTCTGCATAATTAAGGGCGTGGCCATTTGAGTGACAGCTAGGCCTCGCTGGTCGCTGTCTCGTCACCTGAGCTGATTCCTGCTGATCAGCTGCTGAACTCTACATATACATCATATTTTTGTTTTGGTTAATGTTTCTTTACACAGTCAGCTGCCTTTTGGGATTATTTCCTACAATTATCAGATGATATGGGATGCTGTGTGCACTTAATTGTGCTCACAAACCCTTGGTGGCCTCCGTTTCACAGGTGAGTGAAATTATATACTTGTATACTATCTCTATAAATGTATTTGTTTTATTTAAGATCATTTATGATGTTCTTTAGAGCTGTAATGCCCTCCAGAATCTGACAGATTGATTAGCTGTAGGCTCTAGAACAGTCATCTGAAGCGTTGTCATACAGTGTTATGCTGGAGTTCATCAATAGTCCTGCATTTACTAACACACACTATATTTGAAGTGTTTGGAAGTAATTCACGTTTTCCTCCTGTAGAAAAACGTCATAAGAACAATGTTTAGTGGCTCAATGTGTTACAGCAGTGTTTTTAAAAGTCTAAACACTTTATTGATATAGTGTACAGCCAAGCACATGTGGTCAGAACACAAACGAGTCGCAGGTAATAAAGTATCAAGCGTTTCTCCCAAAGTAAAGTCTGTCTGCCAGGTCTAAGTAAAGTGCCAGCAGGTGTCTGTAGCTCTGCTCACTCTCCGCCTCTTTGCCCTTGTTTGGTATCCCGCCGTGGGTGCGATGACGCGCGCACAAAATGGCGACGGTTGGCTGCGCCTACTTGTAGCTTCATCTGCGCTCTTCAGAAACCTATGGGTGACGTCACAGATACTACGACCATATATTTTACAGTCTATGAAAGATATTCAGGACTCGACAATAAGGGCTTCCCGATGGCCCGGAGCCAGCGTGCGAGACGCTCTGAACAGTAGACAGAATGGTTACTGGCCAGATTGGGCCAGTGCTGCCTTGTCACTAAAATTGAATATGGCTGCGACTGTTTGTCAATTGCGTGCAAATAGGGTGCTTTTCACACCTAGATGTTTGTTTTGGAACCTGTCTCGTTTGCCCAGTTAGCGCGGTTCCCATGATGGCGCTCGGATCTCATCGAAACAATTGGCCTAAGATCGCCCGAATGAGGTGATTGAAATGAACTCGAAGTGAATTGATTGTAGTGAGAAAGCAAAACGATTCAACGAAGTAACGAACCAGGCTATATCACAGTGTATTATGATTGTGTAATAGCCATATATACAGCTATATGAAGAGAGAATAATGAACAGGGCAGGATGTCATTCATACGGGAAATGTGCGTTTCATGTCGAATACGAAAGTGAAAGCACGCTGAAATATTTTTATTTATTTTTTATAATTTTTTCGGGGTTTTTCACCTTTATTGGACAGGACAGTTGAGAGTATTGACAGGAAAGCATGGGGAGCAGAGAGAGGGGAAGGATCGGCATAGGACCGCGAGGTGGAATCGAACTCAGGTCGCCGTGAGCACCAGAATGCATGTGTTGACGCACTAACCACTACACCACCAAAGTTACCATACCATTTTTCCATATTTGAATCTGATAATATTTTGCATTACGCCTGTTATTTTGTTCATATCTGCACTGACAGCTCAACAGAAAGATCAACACTGATCTGCTTCATGATCTGATGCAGTCTCGCTTCATCTGTTATTTCTCGCTATATTGTAAGCCTATAATGCAGAATTCTAGCCAACGTTTTTTTAAAAGATTAATTCAATAGATAGATTTTTACAAAACCTGACAACTGAAATGAGGCTCTGTATGAGAAAGTCTGACCTCTCTGATCTATATTTGGTGACGATGTCTGTGGCTGTCAAAATTAAAGTGCACATTTTTACTTATAATATATATATATATATATATTAGGGATGTGACAAGATCGCGTGAGATTAAATCATGACAAGATTTCTAGTCGAGGTGAAAAGTTGTCTCGTGAGTTGTGATGTCATGATAGAGTGTGAGGGTGAATTCAGCACTGAAGTTTAGAGGCAGGATTTGATTTGAACTGCAAATCAAGTGCTTTGCACACACCTGGCAACCCAGGGCAGGCTGGCTTCTGGAGTTGCACGTGTCTTTTGGTTGTGACAATCACTTTTTTAAAAAATTGTTTACATTTTTTTCCTTTAGCCGCATTTTGCGACAGGATAAGACACACACAAGACTGTTTGACACTATTCTCTGCACCTACCGTGTCAGTAAAAGACCACAGACACATCTCTAAGTGCACTTACACACACACAGTGAACTTCTGGAGACTCGAGACACACACCTTGATCATCACTGAATACACGTCTATGCTGTCGGTGTGTGGTATCAAATTGCATTAAAACAACTCTCTCCTATCAGTCCTTACTTCATATTTGCATTCAGGAGCTCAGAGTTTGTGACAAAGGCATACCTGTGAACTTTCGCGTTTTTCCCGGGATTCTCCCGTATTTTACAGTTCTATCCCTCTATCATCCCGTAAAAGTATTTTCCCATATTTCTCCTGTATTTTCTGTCTTTTTCTGAAGGGTGGCAAATAAACATTAAAGAACCAATCCTCCCTATATGCAACCCATACCGCCGAACCACCAGGGGCCGCCTCTTGCTCTTAAATATGAGTTTGTTCTGTGCTTTCGCTTTGTTTAGGCATGAAAACACTTTGAAATAAATATAAAAAAGGCGGGATTCCCTTTCCTTTTCATTACAGGTGCCGACTCCCCTTCATATGCAATCCTCAAAATAGTCATGTAGTGGTGCGTGACTGTCAGCTGACGCGCTCCATAATGATAAATAGACGCTGTTTCCCAAACGGATTCTGTACACGTGATTTGAAGCAGAGTGAAAGTGGGTGTGTGTTTGATCAGACATATACACATAATTATTAATAATAATATCTTAAGACTATATCTGTTTCGTCCTAAATGAGCTTAATAAGTTAGTAAAGCAACCGAATACTTTCATTATAACTGTTACAACCTCTTTGATGTTAGTCTAGGGTGAAAGTAATAACATTTAAACGGTGTGGTGTTTTCACAAGTGTTGGGTTCAAGCAACAAGACAAACAACAAACTGCCAACAAAAGTGATTTAATATACAAAGAAAGTGAAACCAGAACGCCCAAATAGATTTACAAAAATAAGAAATATTTACAATAATAAAGTAGCAAATGAAACAAAGTGTCAAACAAAATTAGGTCAACTCAAGAGTAAGGGGACGCTAGTGAAGCCAAAATCAAAGAAATAAATATAGCAAAACAATTCTAACTCATAAACAAACCCCTTACCTACCTAGAAGCATGAAAAGAAAAATCTTCAGCGCCATAATCTTACCTATACTAAACTAAGTATACAAAAATATAAACACACAGATGTCGTTCACTTCTTACCTGGTGTTTTAAATTAATGAATTGACTACGTGTTTGCAGAATGGAAGTCGGACGACATCTTCCTATCCACCTTACTCTGAGGACAAAGTCAACTCTTAATACAAACTCTTGAATTTTTGCCAGGTAAGAGCTGGCCCAAAAGTAACAAACAATTGAAATTAAGATGTGTGCATTTTTAAAGTGACACCTCTGTTAATGTAATCAAACGAAAAAAATCTGAATAAATAAGAGATTCATTCGTTGCTCTTGAATCAGAATGTGTAAGTTATACAGTGAAGAAACGGCTAATGAGGTTTGATAGCTTGAATCTATTTCATTATCATAGCTGTTAATTTCAATAAGCTGAACTGTTTGCTAAAGTATTTGCTGCTAATGTGTACTATTTAATTATTCTTCTGTAAATAATAATAATATTAAAACATATTACTGACTGTTTAACTGTTTATCAATAATGAAACCGCTCCAGAAGAACATATTTAGTAATATGAGGGATTTTTTAAAGGGGGGTTGGAGGAATCCCTTAATATGGTGGGCATCTTTCTTATTTTCACATCCCAATGTTGACAGGTATGGACAGGGGCATGAATGAAATCTTGCTGAATGGAAGTAAAACTGCTAAAAACTACAAGAATACAAAAATTACATGACCTTTAAGTTCAATTTGTGGAAAGGAGTTCAATTTCTTATGTGAAACTGTACAGGAGATGAATTGAATTGAATTCTGATATGTGTATGGAAACACAGTGAGTGTTTCTGGACTCACGTGTGTGGGCCATCTGGAGGGGGGCTGCTGGGATGTGAGGGTCTGTGGGACATCAGCGGTGGTGTAGGGGCCGGTGGAGTTCGCCCTCCATCTGGACTGCCACTCACTGGACTGCGAACTTTACTCTGAAACACACAGACGAGGTCAGTCTCGCACACACACACACACACATTGTGTAGGAGCAGTGCTGGGTAAGTTACTTCAAAAAAGTCAATTCAATTAAATACAAATGACTAATTACAAAATGAAAACTGTATTTAAAGTACTTAAGTCATGTAATAACTTGTATTAATAAATACAATGTATTTTGTTTTCCCTTAATATTAACAACCTTTATTGTGTTTACTCGTGTTATCTTTGACTAATATTTACAATTGTTTGATGATCTGAAAAATGCCTGTTTACAAGATGTAAAAAAAGTCTCTGTAGAGTGTGTGTGTGTGTGTGTGTGTGTGTCTGTGTGTGTGAAGATTCAGCTCAAATACCACACAAATAATGTTTTATAGACCCTTTTAGGCTTTGATCCTAATTGTGTTGTTTTGGTGACTGTCGCTTTAAATTTAAATGAGATTGTGCTCTTTTCAAAAGAGGGCGGAGCTACAAATACCTGTGTGTCAGCATAGTGGCAGATTCAAAAACAGGACTAAAACCTGTTTCACACCGCGAGCGTCAGCAGCGCATGAGCAGCGCTTGTTTTTTTGGCGTCCATGTAAACAGATTAGAGCTTTCATACCGCACGCAGCAGCAGCGCGTCAGAGCGAGGCGTGAGCGTCGCTGAAGCAGCAGTGCTGCAAAATATTGCATAAAATATATCCGGCTAACTCATTTGTTTCCAAATATGTTGATATTGTGAGTAGTTGTACATTTTGCGGTAAGGATGATGAAACTTTAATACATTTATTTTGTATGTGTGAAGTTGTTCAGAAACTTTGGTTTGACCTCTATCGTTATTTAAACACTCCTACCTATGCACAATCTTTTAGTTTTAAAGAAATTATTTGGTATTACTCAGAATCTTCACATAAATCTATAGAATTTATTTTCAACTTTTTTCTTTTATCTTGTTTGGAAATGTTTTTATACATAAGCAAAAATGCATGGCTTCAGTCCATACTTCTCGACATTTTCTGATTGAAGTTGACTCACTGCTCTAATCTTCCCGTGTGTAAAAACAAAAAATGTGTCAGATTCCTGGATCTATATGAAGAACTGTCATCTATTGACTCTGATTTGAGTTGGATAGCTTTCCTAATGCTCTTCATTTATTTAGTTTTATACACTGTTATACATTGTAATTTACTTACCCCTTCCTTTGTTTTGTTAGTCTTATTTCTTTCTTTCTGCAGCTAATGTCTTAATGTCAGCTCTTATATCGATCGCCTGATTGTGGTTGTTTATTTGCATTCTTTAATAATAATTGTAAAAAAGCAGCAGTGATAGTTTCTGCGCTGGGTCTATTTTTGCCGCGCTGCTCACGCTCAATTAAAGTGACAGTGCATTGATAATGACCAAAACACATTGAATGACAGTAAAAGTAGCAATTTTACCCAATAAATGCGGTAATAATATTCACTGATTTATCAAATGAACTTAAACGATTAAAAACTGCAACATTTATTTAGGCCCGAACTACAAAACCAACTGTACAACAATTTTAGTATCAGCTTTGCTTAAGTTGCACACTAGTGTTGCAGGAGAGGGAAATAGGTTATATGCCGAGCTAGTGTGTTTCCCATACTGATAAACTTCCGGTGACCTGTTATTGTGAGTTTTTTCCATTTATACGGTTCCTTTTACAGCATCGATGTTGTAATGTAATTAAAATACAATCAGTTAAACAGACTTTGGCATTAATTTAGTTGCTCAAGCGTAAAACGAGACAAAAAGTCGTTTACTCGCACGCGCCCGTCAGAATCGGCAGCCTAGCGCAGAAGCTCCATTGAATATACTGGGGTAAAATAAATGCTCATATTATAAAGACATGGCGGGGAAAATTTTATCTAATGCAGTGCTTCCTGTACAATCTGAGACCCACTTTATATCAGATATCACTCAGGCAGTGGTGATCGATGGTTTTTTAAGAAAACAGACCTTAAACGCGCCGATTTTGCATTGGCATATATTCACCGGAAACGAATAACCCAGGTTACTGGCAAATTAAAAGTCCTATTAGCATGCTTCGGCATATACCACATAGAAAGAGGCCGCTTTAAGACTGCTATTTACGGGAGTTGTAGTCCATAGAGAAGTGTATTGTGGGTAGTGTAGTTCAACATGCATCCTGGATGATGTGAGCTCGGCGTGTGCAGCTGAAGCAGAGGAATAAAGCTTTATTCGGCTTTGTTTTATGTTCACTCATGTTATTCCACCCGGGAGCTTTTTGCACTGTGAACCTGACAACACGAAAATCAGTAAAAGAAGCACCAGCACGAGCACCCTGCTCAAAAATCCAGCTTAAACCAGCCTTGGCTGGTTGGCTGGTTTTAGCTGGTTGACCAGCCTGGCTTTAGAGGGGTTTTGGCCATTTCCAGGCTGGTTTTCAGCCATTTCCAGCCTGATCAGCCTGTTTAAGCTGGACATAGCTGGTTTTGGCTGGTCATCACCCAGCTTGACCAGCTAAGACCAAGCTGGAAATGGTGGAAACCAGCCTGGAAATGGCCAAAACCCCTCTAAAACCAGTCTGGTCGACCAGCTAAAACCAGCCAACCAGCCTAGGCTGTTTTAAGCTGGATTTTTCAGCAGGGCTGTTACTCTGCCGCTGGACATTACTGAAGCAGAGAAAGTAACACTAGTTTGATCATGTATAAATATCATTATAACTATATTGTATAAATATTATTATAACTAGGCCTACAACAACCTGACAATCAAAAACCAAATGACATGATATCACAGTCTTCTGAGTGCACCAGACATGAATGACACTCCTCATAGAGCTTGAGAAGCATGCAGTACTGTATGATCTATATCATTTGTAAAATAAAGACTTGCAGGTTAAAGAAACAGCATACGAGGAAGTTGATGCGAGCCTTGGTGCAGATGAAAAGTTTTTAAAAAAGTATTTGTATATAAAGAGAGATATAACTGGATAGAATAGACAGAGATAGCTTGAGCTCTGCAGCAGCTGCCGAAGAGCTGGTGTGAAAGGCAAACGCCTGCGTGCTGCGTCTTCTCTCCATATGCGCTGCGCACGCTCTGCTCATGCACTGCTTTCACTTGCGGTGTGAAACAGGCATAACATCCTATGCTAATGAGGGAGAGACTGTCACTAATGGGTGGGGTTTTCCCCCCTCTGATGACACTTACGAAGAGTAAATGTCAATCAAAGCGTTTCTGCAGACTGTTTTTATCAAGTCTGATTATAATAACCATCAGAAGCTGGTTATGTTCACAGACTGACACCACACAACCCCTTATTAAAGTGATTTTTGCATAATAGGTGCATAATGGGTTAATTACAGTAACTAGTCATTGCATTCTAGATACTAACTACACCCAACACTTCATGTGACTACTGTTGCATATTGTAGCCGTCTGGAGTTTCTGTGCATGCAAGAAAACACAAAGTGTGCACAGTAAGCAGTGCTAGTATGAATAATATGCGGAGTGTAACAGTGTATATACATACGCAGGCCACTTTGAGCAGGTTCCAGAGCTCCTTCTGTCGCTTCTCCTGTAAATGCAGCAGTTGTTGCTCGCTCCTTGCCATGGCGCTCACCAACCCTTCAACACGCGGCAGCAGAGCCAGCACACGCTGACGGCACACCATCGTCTTACTGCACACAGTTACATTCAGTCATTTAGCAGACGCCACTTACAACTGAGGAGGCGTTCAGCGATTCAACATGAAGAGGTATTTACACAGAGGAACTGTAAGGAGAGGGGGGTGGAACGGTGGTTAGCACAATGGCCTGACAGCAAGAAGGTTGCTGGTTCGAGTCCTGGCTGGGTCAGTTGGCATTTCTGTGTGAAGTTTATTCTTGGCCCCTTTATTTATAAGGGATATTCATTATTTTATTTACCTTTATTGTGATAGGACAGTGCAGATTTTACAGACAGGAAAGTGTGGGGAGCAGAGATAATGGAAGGACCTCGCGCCGGGAATCAAACTCTGGTCACCGTGAGCACCATGGTGCTATGTGCTGACACACTAACCACTAGGCTATACGCTTATTTCACGCGGCCGCCATTTTAAAGAACCAAAGCGAGGCTGTGGTGGGAAGAAACCCGGAAGTATAGGACCAGCACTGTAAACATTGCAGTAACATGCTGTGGACTACAAACCTCCAGCTGTTGCAGAGATTTCAAAATGTAGAAATGGTGTAAACATCACTTTAATATCATTCAGCAAGTTTAATTTAAACAATTAAAAGCAATTTAGCATTAAACAACATCACAATCTCTTTAAGAGTAATACGCTCAAGTGTCCTCCTAGGCTTCAGTTCATGGCACCAGTTAAACACCGTGGGGATGCTTTCCTTCTTCAGCCTATGTAACCCGGTGAGTGATAAAACACTGCAGTCCTCTGTAGCACACCCTCGTGTTGTCTGTAATAGTGTTGTTCTGGTACTGAAGTTTTAAAACCGTCCATTTCCCGCTAACATTGAAGCGCCGCTGAGCGCGGATGACTCGACTGATCTTCACAGCTGCTTCGCGCTCCAGTCTCCGTGTATCTGTGTTTGCACTCAGTTTACCGCTCTTCACCCAGTGCAAACACAGATACACGGAGACTGGAGCGCGAAGCAGCCGTGAAGATCAGTCGAGTCATCAAGCAGATCGCTCGGCTCGTCTGTATTTGTACTCTGTAAACAGCAGAGGGTGAACTGATGACCTTCTCAGCCAATCACAAGCATTTCTGTTGAGCATGTGAACACAATGGCCAATCAGCGCTGTTTTAAGAAAGCCATCAACAGTGCTTTAAATGTTAGCGGGAAATTGATGTGTTTTCTTTTATTCAGTATCGTGACAAGTCTAATATAGTGAAAAAATCAGTTCATTAACTTGAGTTTGATAAATGGCATCTAAAACGTGTGTTTGGGAAAGAAAACGTTAGCCAACTAGTGCCATTTCCCTTAACTTAGCTGAAAATGAGCTCTGATATCCCTTTTTATTTTCACCATTCATTCAGAACGGACCTTCGGGTCACTGAAGGCTCTGAAATGATAAATTTGTGTCACTTTCTCTTCACTGATAAGATATACAGCCAGCTGCACAACGTTCCTATGTAACTCCCAACAATACTTCCGGGTTTCTTCCCACCGCAGCCTCGATTTCGCTTTTAAAATGGCGGCCGCATGAAATAAGTCTATTGGCGCCAACGGGATATCCTTTTAAAGCTGGAAGCAATAAGAACTTATATTGAAATATATATTATTGTTTAATATGGGAAACAGTTATCGAGATTACATTTTTGCCATATCTCCCAGCCCTAATTTGAATCTGATTTCATTCACTGAATAACTATGAACATCATTCATTCATTTTCTTTTAGCTTAGTCCCTTTATTTATCAGGGGTCGCCACAGCAGAATGAACTGCCAACTATTCCAGCATATGTTTTCCACAGCGGATGCCCTTCCAGCTGCAACACAGTACTGGGAAACACTCATACACTACAGCCAATTCCCTATTAATCTAATTCCCCTACAGCGCATGTGTTTGGACTGTGTGGAAAACGGGAGCACCCAGAGGTAACCCACGCCAATACAGGGAGAACATACAAACTCCACACAGAAATGCCAACTGACCAAGCCAGGACTTGAACCTTCTTGCTGTGAGGCCACAGTACTAACCACTGAGCTACTATGGAACATCATTTGCCCCATATTTTGTTTTCAGAAATGTTTTATGAAAGATAAAAGTTACTTGCATATAATATGTTGAAGTTTAATCTGAAGCTATCACATCTTTGGCTCTTGTTTCAAGCCCTATTTTTTTTATTAACCTTGATATTCCAGATTATTTGAAGTAATTGTATCTCAGCCAAATAATATCCTGTACTAACAGGGAAAGTTCTGGTTTTTCCACTGAAAAAAAAGTTGATTTATTCAGCTCTCAGATGATGTATGAATCTCAGTTTCAGACAGTTGGCACTTGTTTTGTGGAGCCATTTCTTACCAAATTGTTAATAAAATCTGTATTAAATGGCATGACCGAGTCATTTTTTATTTCTATATTGTGTTATACAGTACAGCTTTTTAAAACAGCTTCGCTCTGATAAAAAAATAACAACAGGAAAACACTGTCATGCGTTAATCCCACAAGTAAACATTGCTTTATAAAGGTGAAGTTAAAACATGAGAATAAAGAATTATATTTAAAGAATGAAGAAATATAATAATTATTTACTTTATCAAGGATATTAAAACAAAGTTTTATCGTATAATATTATCAGTAATGGATAAAACTGCTTTCATTTCTGATGCTTTGCGTTTTATTTAGCAGAATTAAATATAAACAAACGTCATTATGTTTATTGTGAAATGGTTAAATATGACTAACTTACTGAAAGCCAGCAAAGCTCTCCAAGTTCATCTCTCTTTTAAAAATTCTCGTTATATGTTTAATATGAGTCTACACAATGTCTTGTATCTTGTTTACAATTATGGCAAGTATTAAAATATTAGCCAGCGTTGCTAAGTGACACTTAAACTCGCCCGGTTGGCCATTTTGTTCACGCTACGAAGTTACCAAGGCTAAGTTTGGTTTAAAAAGCACCTCGTAAATAAAAGCCGTTGATTTGGAGAAGCCGACAGTGACTGAGTGTCGCTATATTTACATGTTATTTACTATTTTATCAACGATATGTATTGAAGTACTAGAGATTATGATGTGATTGGTCAGCGCGTTCTCACGTTCATTCGACGTCTTCTGAACGCGTCGCGCGCGTCATGATCTAAAAGCACGGCGCGGGAGCGTGTGACATTAGCGAGGACCTAATGTTTATGTTTATATCAATTAATTTAACGACGTGGGACCAAACTACAGCTCTGACATCATTAATGTTACCTAGATGTCCTTGTACAGCGTTACCTGTGTTCTCCCGTCGGAAGCAGGCAAGTATTTTCCCAAACAAACTCAGAATGCATTCAATAAACAGGCCTGTGGCCAGCCTGGTGAAAGGGGTGGTTCTTCTTTTCTCAAAAAGTGGACATTTTTTGCAGTTATTCGCCTAATTTTTCTTGAATTATGAGGTTTAAATGCAGCATTTTAGTGATATTTGAAGCACTATGTTTAGCTGGATTAGCTTGTCAGGTGATCATGGTCATCAACCACACTTTTTGAGGTACCAAAAACATTTGCTCAATATATAGAATGAACTTATTTTAAATACAAATGTATTACACCATATATTATTAGAAAAAACGAGTTAAAGTTTTAAACCTGTAACCTAATGTCATTTATTGGGCAAATAACAAACTGGCCAGCACATTCAACATTTAGAATTTGTCCATTTGAATAATAAAAAATTAAAACTTAATAACATTAATAATGTAAAGCTTGAATATTTTACTTGTCTCTTCTGCAAAAAAGTACATTTTGAAAGTTCATGGATAGCAAAAATAGCCTATTAGCATTAAAATTTACGTTTACACAATTGTTTGCATTCAATGGAAGCCTTCTTTGATGGGCTATTTCACAATTCATGATGGCAAAGCAGTCGAAATAAGACAAATAAGCTCATGTAAGGCACAAATTCTCGACCTTTAATCAGTGGGGGTGGGTCTTTCGAACCACCGAACCCCCCCAGGCTACGGGTCTGATAAACATTGAAGCTAAAGTTAGCATGTAAGAACTTAATCTAATAACAAATGAACTATTTAATCCTTTAATCAGTGCTATAATTGATGTTTTATGTTGTTAGTTTAGCAAAATTATAACATTTTATTCAGTAGAATCTGAGATTTGATATTAGAATGTGTTTTAGTTATATTTTTCAATTTCACAATAAACATAATACGAGTTTATATTTAATCCTTCAAAATAAACCGCAAAGAAACTGTATTACTGTCCGTTACTGATAATATTATACAATAAAATACTATTTATTTTAATTATGTTTGTATTTTTCACCTGTATAAAGCAATGTTTACCTAATGGAAGAATACATGATAGTCTTTTCCAATGGTTTCCTTTTTATTAGTGTGAAGTTATATGGCGTATAACACAATATGGAAATAAAAACGACTCAGTCATGCCTCTTAATTCATTAAATAAACAAATGAGTATGAAATGTGTCCCCAAAACCAGTCGTAAGTGTCAATTGTCTGAAATTGAGATTCATACATCATCTGAAAGCTGATTAAATTAACTTTCCACTGAAAAGGTAAACTTTCCCAGTAAGTAATTACTTGAAATAATCCTGAATATCAGGGTTTAAAAAAACTCAAAATACTGAAATAAACTACGGCTTAGAACAAGCGCCAAAGATGTGATCGCTTCAGATTAAATGCAAACACATTAAATGCAGGTAAAGTGACTTTTATCTTTCATATAACATTTATGAAAACAAAATATGGGTAAAATAATGTCCCATAATCGTTCAAGGAATGAAATCAGATTCAATCACATGCTTATTCTGACTGGTAATTATTAAAATATATGTTAAAGTATAACTGGTCATAACATGGGAAAACCTAGTAGTTTGAAGGACATTAGCAAAGAATAGTAAACTATTACACAGAGGGACTACTTTGTAGGTATATATAGGCAATATTTAGACACAGTAATAGAATGGTAAATAATGTGATATGATATCTTAAAATGTTTATATAAACATGTTTCATATTATTTCAAGTGTCACTGCAGTAGGCCTGTCACAATAATCAATATATGGACTAATTGAACAACACATGGACATGACCTCAATCATTTTTGCTGACGCAATATACATCGCCCAAACATAAAAACTGATTCTAGCTACATTTTAGCTGATCCCAGTTGTAAGAGCAACAAATAATAACTTGACTTCTAGTTGATCATTAGGGAAATGTGGCAGAATGTGGATTTTTTTAGATGAATCATATGTTGAACTGCATCCCAATCATCACAAATACTGCAGAAGACCTACTGAAACAGACATGGAGCCAAGATTCTCATAGAAATCAGTCAAGTTTGGTGAAGGAAAAATCATGGTTTGGGGTTACATTCAATATGGGGGCGTGTGAGAGATCTGCAGAGTGGATGATCAACATCAACAGCCTGAGGTATCAAGACATTTGTGCTAACTATATTACAAACCACAGGAGAGGGCAAATTCTCCAGCAGGATAGCGCTCCTTCTCATACTTCAGCCTCCACATCAAAGCTCCTGAAAGCAAAGTAGGGCAAGGTGCTCCAGGATTGGCCAGCCCAGTCACCAGACATGAACATTAGTGAGGATTTCTGGGGTAAGATGGAGGAGGAGGTGTTGAAGATAAATTCAAGGAATCTTGATGAACTCTGGGAGTCCTGCAAGAAGGCTTTCTTTGCCATTCCAGATGACTTTATTAATCAGTGATTTGAGTCATTGCAGAGATGTATGGATGCAGTCCTCCAAGCTCATGATGGAGTCAGACACAATATTCATTCTGTTTCCACTGCAGCATGACCACATATTCTATACTGGACATTATTGAAGGTTTAGTGATGAGACTTTTGTCTAAGCAAAGTCAGACCTTACTGTCCTAATGAAATCATTAATAATCAAGGCATGATCATATTTTATTGTGGTCAAATAAGCGTAATCTAGAGGACTTGGCCTTTCATATAAGCCACTTCTGATACCAAATGATCAACTAGAAGTCAAGTTATTATTTGTTCTTTCTAAAACTTGGATAGGCAACAAGACTTTTGTCAGGTGGTGTATATTGAGTGGCAAATAATGACAATAATATCGTTTATCGCAATATATTTTGGTGTAATATATCGTACAACATAAAACAGATATCTTGACAGGCCTACATTGCAACTTCACAAAGTGAACATCCATGTTTTACTGTAGCATAAAACAAATCAGACACTTGAAAAATAAGTATAGGCACTATTTTCTCCACTTTATCAAGCTAAAATCAAAAAAAACAATCAGAAAAAACAGAAACACTTGAAACAGAGTTGAGTTATTGTTTTCTGAATGTCTTGATTGATCACGCATATTTCAGCATCCAAACTAAAATCAGTACAGATTTCAGGATGTCCGTCTGCTTGTTTTCAGAGTTGTGGCGATGTTCACATGTAAAAACGTTGCCTGTAGGGGTGTAACGGATCGGGTTTGATCCGTGATTCGTACAGATCACAACTAGGCTTGTGCCGGTATTCGGTAATGCGATAAATCACGGTAATCAATATGCACGATATTGTTATCGCGGGCACTTCAAAATACCGTGAAAAATAATAGATCCGAATTTATATTCTTAGAACGCGCCTTAGCTTATTTTCCATCAACCGCTTGAAGAAACACTGCGTATATGCTGCGCAGAACTGATGCGCACTCTGATGTAAACAATCCCCACATGTAGAAGCACTGTGTGCACACAGCGTGCGCCGCTGCTGCCACCGCTCTCTAATCCTCACACGAAGAAGAAGCATGGCGGAAGGAGGAACGCTGCCGACAATTTATCCCCCTTCAAAAAAAAAGTCAGAGGTTTGGAAATATTTTGGGTTCTAAAAAAATGCAGAGGGATTGCTGATCGAAGACGGTTTCCCTTTGCACATTCACTTTGATATAATTGCTCAAGTTTACTTTTATATTGTGTATTGTTTTATTTATATTTATTTGTAGTTAAATGTTTGAAGTACTTTTAGTTAATTAAAAAGTTATTAAAGTTACTAAGTTGACGAAACTGAAGTTTTTTGTGTTTTTTTACCTGTTTCTCTAGTAAAATTACAATATCGTGATAATACCGTATACCGTGATAAAAGCTCAATCAATTAATCGCAGCATGAAAATGTGATACCGCCACATGCCTAATCACAACCCACGGTTTGGAACACACGTGCCCTGCGGATTAATACATTGTTTTACAGGTAGATTAATCCTAAATTTGTAACGGTTGCAGAGAGATCGCCTCTCGCGTCATTCAAATCACATGTATGAAAGCTTTTAAGGTTTCCTTTAAAATATAATGATGGCAGAAGAAGATGTGGTGGGTTATTCGGGATGTGGTGGGTATCTTAGGTTATTAAAGGTGTTTTCTGTCATGGCTTGTTTAGCCTGCATTAATGCATTCAGAGCAAGCTGCATGACCCACGCAACATAAATTATAAATGATGGTAATTTGCATGTGCTTATTAATCATAGGAGATTCAGTGTTTTGAGTTAGTTATGAAGTTACACTCAAGTCATATAACACAGTACTAGGACAGGGGTCACCAAACTTGTTCCTGGAGGGCCGGTGTCCTGCAGATTTTAGCTCCAACCCTAATCAAACACACCTGAATGAGCTAATCAAGGTCTTACTAGGTATACTTGAAACACCCAGCCAGGTGTGTTGAGGCAAGTTGGAGCTAAACCCTGCAGGGACACCGGCCCTCCAGGACTAAGATTGGTGACCCCTGTACTAGAAGAGCAGTGTATAGTTTAGATAAAACCACAGATGTTTATGGTAAAGATTATAATCACTGTCATGCATTTAACAACGCTCAGAAATGAAAGTTGTAGGCTGCAATTACATTATTTAACCAAAAGGTGGCGACAGCCAGCCATCAAAAATATGCCACTGAATAATTCTCCAAAAATGATCATCTAGCAATGAAGCATGAAGTTTTATGAGTGAATAACTGAATCATTTACTGAAGATGAGACTAAAAATAAATAAACATTATAATACATTTAGCGTTAACAGTAGTAACAGTGAATTTTTCACAGAACTGAATATTTTACTATTTATTTTTATTGAGCTGATTATTTCTTCATTTTATTTTTAATAAAATTACAGGTTGTAAGTTCTGTTTGCTAAAACCAAAAGTGTCTTGCAGTGCTGTTTTTGTAATAAATGAAAAACAAATCACATTAGTCTCCTCCCCTTTTTGGCTGCTCCGATAAATGGTCCGATCTGTGACCAAAAAACCATAACGTGATCCGAACCGTGAGATTTGTGACACACCACTAGTTGCCTGATGTGCTAAAAATCTTCGTGAGTGTGTGCTCATGGCAGCAATACAAACATACTTTTTAATTTAACAGGAACCATTGCGTTATTTACAGTTTGAACTTCAACATACACTGAAAAAAATAATTCAAAGATGATTCCTTGGATTTACTCATTTTTTTACGTTAAGTGGTTGTAAACAATTTATTTGGGCTGAATTTAAACAAACAAATTAAGTTGAACATTGCTCAATTTAATTTGTTTAAATTCAACACAAATAAATTGTTTGCAACAGTTTTGCATGCAACACTTTTTTCAGTGCACTGTGATGCATCCCAGCTTTTCAGTGAGCTAGCGTCTTCTGTAAATCAGTGATTATTAAACAGGACAGTTTGTTTGTAGAATGTTGTGTTTGGATTAAATGCACTGAAACCAACCTCAGGTGTGTGTAAAAGTCCCGTAACTTCCTCTCGTAGAACTGCACGGCCTGAACCACCAGCTTGATGACCTCCTGACAGTCGCCCATACTGCGCTGCTCTGGAGACAGCGACACACACTTTCGGATCACAGACACACACACTGGCTCATGAGGATGCTGAAAACCTGCGGCTTACCTCTGGGTTTCTCTCTGAGTTTACGGAAGAGCTCCATGGCCTTCACTTCACTGCAAAACACAACACAGGTGAGCAGAGATGTATAGTAACGAACTTCACTACTGTACTTAAGTACTAAAAGGCTGTATCTGTACTCTACTGGAGTCTTGTTTTTCTTCGATAGATTTTAATACTAAAATAGTTTAATACTTCGATAGATTTCTTATGTGCTGCATCGTTACTCGTTACTAGGGTTGTCAAAATAATTGATGTCGGTTCAGTAATAGATCATAACCGGTTATTACGTACTGACGTCATTTATCTCCTATGCGCGATGTTGCAGTAGAATACTATGGCGAAGGAGGCGAGGGTGAGTAAATAACGCTCTTACTACTTAAAAGGTAGATAATTGTGCACAATTCAACTGCTTGTGAGTTTGCTGGACAGTCTACCATTGACAATTAAGGTGGCACACCACACGAGCCGCTATTTCACTACTATTTCACTAGAAATGCTGTAAAACTCCATCTCTGCCTCTCTCTCACTTTGGACATTTGACCCGCTGGCCTGTTTGTGAGGTAACTTTTCCTCTCCTCTTGGCTGTTAAAGTGATACTTGTGGATCCAGATACGAGCGTGCCTGAGGTGCGAGTTTTCTCCACTGTCTATTATGGATTACCTTTGATAACCACGTATCATGCGCATACAGACTGTAACCGCGGCTGTTCCTCCCGCCATCGGTGAACATCGCTTTCATTTCTAAAGCTGATCGCAGCCCTTTCTGTTGAGCAGGTGAAGACAATAACCAATCATAGGGGTGTAAGACCGCACCTGTCAGTGCTCAAAAAGCAAGCGGTAGAATATTTACATGAGTTTATTTGCTATAAATGCTCATGCTGTTCTGTATTGGAGTTTTGTTTGATATATTCAGAAAGAGTGTTTTCTTTGAGCAGGTCAAATTAAGGGTACAGTTCATATATCTTATTGCTGTGTTAAAGAACAAAATTGTATTACAAATAATATAGAAATATATTTATAGATTTTAATAAAAAAAATTGTTGTGTTGTGAAGAAAAAATCTAATTATGTATTGAAAGCATCACCTATGCACCGAGATATCGAATTGAACCGAAGTGGTGGCATGATAACCGTAACCAAACCATGAGACCAGTGTAGGTTCAAACCCCTACTCGTTACAATTATAGACCTTTTTCTTGGCTGCTGCATAGAGGGTGCTGTAGTGACCAGTGTCTTCAGGTAGAATGTTTAGAACTTCCATTTACAGCGTTTACAACCGGTGATTTGCGATCTGAAATTGGGTTTCAATAGCGTTGAGTGGATTACGGAGTGTTTTTGTGACACAACTTTGAAAGGTGTGTGTTAAAGCCGTTATAATCTGTCAGATTTGTGTTTCAAGCGTGAGAGAAAAACGTTATCCTGGTTCATATAAATCGTAAGCCATGTTTCTTTTTATTTTTATTACTACATATTTTGGCACGCAAGAAGCCTGTGCACGAGCAGAGGAAATCTGCGTGCAAGCAAAGAGATTCGCATGCTGTAGGCGAGCTCGACTCGTGATACTGCACTCACGACATTTGTCAATGAAATAACGTCACATGTAGTTAGTAGATCTGTTTAAAAAAGGCCTGCCGCCACAGCTGGAAAAAATCCTAGAGGAAACACTGTATGTTGTGTTTTTATGTATGTGTATTTATATATATAGTACACACACATATTCCATATAAAACACTTATTTTAAATGTGATCATTGATTTGAAAGCACTAATTAACACCTATATTTATAAATGCATTATTCTCCCTGATTCATTTCACCTAGTATAGTAGTCAGCTCATATCAAACATTATGTCATCAGGAGTATGACTGCATGAGTGTAGTATGTGTGTTGATTACAGCGTCTCTAAAGCCTCTCCACTCCTCCACGGCTGCCTCTGCAGATCCACAATATCAGTCTGAAGGGTCATCATCTCCTCCTCCAGCTTAATCACGTCTTCTGTCTGACGCACACACAGTTACAACACTTAAACACACTGCTATACCGCTGCACACACACGATCTTTAGGACAGCGGAGAAATGGTAAATCCTTACCTGGCCACAGTCGAGGGCTGTCTGCTCCATTTCTCTCCACACACTCAGCAGCTTTTCAGAAGCTGGAAAACAGGGCAGTAAACATACTGAGCATGTTAACAGGCTGAAAGTAATGCAGTGTTGAGTATGTGAAGTCGGGTATGTGTGGAATGGTAAATGGTAAATCATTTAATATACAGTTGAATATACAGATGGGACTAAGATATCAGGAATGTATGCATTTTGTGTTGGCCAATCTTTGTATAACCCTTTTTGGTTGGGCTTCTGTTTGTTTCTAATGTGTCTCCTGTTTTCGTTACTGCAGACTAGTTTAGTAAAAAGATAGACGGAAGAAATGCCCGCATGTGTTTAGCGTTTTCTTTATCGCAAACACAACAGTAATCTGGTAGTGATTGCACTGCTTTGGCTTTTTAGGGGTTAATTATTGAAATCTCCCGATTGCAATACTGGGAAATCTCTGTAGACTGATGGCATTTCATGCGGTTCAGCCTTATAGTCTTAAAACGTCAGTTAATATCATTTAATATACAGTTAAAGTCAGAATTATTAGCCCCCCTAAATTATTACCCGTTTATTTTTTTTTCCCAATTTCTGTCAAAAGATATAAATTTCTTCAACACATTTCTAAACACAATAGTTTTATTAACTCATTTCTAATAACTGATTTATTTTATCTTTGTCATGATGACAGTAAATAATATTAGACTAGATTTTCTTCAAGACACTTCTATACAGCTTAAAGTGACATTTAAAGGCCTAACTTGGTTAATTAGGTTAATTAGGCAGGGTAGGGTAATTAGGCAACTTATTGTATAATGATGGTTTGTTCTGTAGACTATCGAAATAATATATAACTTAAAGGGGCTAATAATTTTGACCTTAAAATGGTGTTTAAAAAATTAAAAACTGCTTTTATTCTAGCCGAAATAAAACAAATAAGATTTTCTCCAGAAGAAAAAATATTATCAGACATACTGTGAAAATTTCCTTGCTCTGTTAAACATCATTTGGGTAATATAGAAAAAAATAAAATAAATAAATTCAAAAAGGGGCGAATAATTCTGACTTCAACTGTATATGGAGAATTTTAAGTGTGTATATAAAGTACGGATGCTGTTAGTGATATGAAATCTGAAAAAAAAAATATTTTTTTATTAAAGATGTATATTAAATTAATTTAATTTTGAAAACCATATCTAGTGTTTTTACATAATTAAATATATAATATAATTGCTCATTGAACACATTTTATAAGTGGTCAAAAACTTGTAAATAACTCAAAATGTACCTTGTATCTCATTGCATTAAAACAAAGATCATGGATTTTAGGATTTAATTTAATTATGATATAATAACAGTTCTCATTACCCAATAATATTGTAGCAATCTCAAACAGGATTTCATTGCTTTTGTTTGTGCATTCAAACATATTAAAATCCGGTCCTCTACTGGAATATCATTTTTGTATATTATATTATATTATATTGTATTGTATTGTATATTAAATTACTTTTTAGTCCATTTTTATGATATCTTTAAATTTAGTTATACATTTTCACATAAAATTTGAGAGAATTTTTGATAAAATTGTCCATAATATATATTTATTTACTGGCAATGAAATTGTATGTGCATTATTGCATCAAAACAAATATAATTGCTGTTTTTATTACTGTTTAATACTACTATTATTTTTATCATTGTTTAATTTAGAGTTTTATCAATAAAGATATGAAGAGTTCAGATGCAAAAACCTCTGGAGTGCCATCTGAAATCTTCTAATATTAGCATTTTCATCAGGCTGTATTGATTCAGTAATTTCCCTTTTATAGCAAAGAATAGGTTATTCCCTTCGCTTTTAATATGAAATAACTGATCATAAACATGAGAGGCTGAGAAGAAATGCTCATTGCAGAAGAAAACTCCTGATGGCACTTCATATATACTCTTCATATATAATCCTAATGTAGTTTAACTAAAATATTGAATTATATCATTAAAATAATTCTTAAATGATATTAAAGTAGAATTTGGGCACAAGCATGGAAACATTTTTGAAATGCTTTAATTTTTAATGGCTGAAAACATGTATGTGAACCAATAATGTTGCCTTTTTAAATGCATCTCGGCAAATTTAATTTGCGTTTATTTATTTTGCTCAATACTATATTTTTTGTTTGCAAAACTTTCTTTTATTTTACAAGTATATATGGTCCTAGATTAACTCCATAAATTGATGGACTGAATTCGCATCCGTTGTGTAAAACATATGCTAAAATAGTTGGCGGTTCATTCCACTGTGGCGCTCCCTGATGGATAAGGGACGAAGCCAGTGGAAAATGAATGAATGAAAACAGCTTACAGACTGCACTGCAGCACACGCAGTACACTTAAATTATGTTTGCTCTTTGTTCAAACTACTTACTTCAAATGAGTTGAAACAACACAATTCGTAAGGTTTCCGGGAACAGTTTAATTGTTTTATTTATCAATCCGCTTCCATTTGTAAAAACTAACATGTTAACTTAATTCCTTCATGTTGCCCCAACACAAATCGATTGTGTGGGACTCAGCGTTTTCCACAGTGTGGGAAGTGCACTAGTATTGAACACTGAATATGTGTCCTACCTATTCCTGTGGCTCTCTGCTCCTGGTATTTGCTGATGTCGACGTGTAGACTAGCGCCGAAGAAATCCAGCGTGGCTTTTAACCTCTGGTGCATGGACACCATCTCGTTCTTCTGCTTTGACAGTGTGCCGTTATGCCTGAGGAGACTCATGCTGGAACACAGATCATTTACACAGGGCTTGCTTGAATTTTGATCGACTTTTTCAAGGTTTATAAAAGTTTAGAGTTCAGATAGAGTGTATGAAAACGTAACTCTTAACAAACACTTTGAAAACCACTTTGATTGACATTCTCTCTTTGCACGTGTCATCAGAGGGGGAAAGCCCCACCCACTAGGAATCATCTCTTCCTTATTAGCATAAGGAGGCAGCCCTGAGTGAGAAGCAGCCGTCCATTAGCCATTAGAGTGGTGGAGCTTCTAAAGATAATGTCAGCATAGACTAAGAGGATTATAAATGTGTTTTAGCACAAATGAACAGCGACAGGAGTTTCCATAGACTGACATTTTGTCACACACTGAAGCACACATTTTCACACAGATGCTGTTTTTGAATCTGCCACTATGCTGACACATTTGTAGCTCCGCCCTCTTTTAAAAAGAGCACAATCTCATTTAAATTTAAAGCGACAGTCACCAAAACTGCACAATTAGGATCAAAGCAAGCGGCAACCTCCCGCTCTCCCTCGGGAAGCCAATACGGAAGTAACTGAAACTGCAATTCATCAAAATTCCGCTAGTCCTGCTCCATAATAGAGCAAATTGCAATTGATCCCACTGTTAGAATGGCCAACTTTACAGCAGAAAAAAAGGTGTTTACAGCCTGGTACAAAGAACGATTTTGGTTCATATAGCTATTATTACCCTCCATGACAACTGTGAGGGGAGTGATTTTTTTATAACTCATCCATTTCCTTTATATTAGGTTATATTAAGTCTGCATAATTAAGGGCGTGGCCACTTGAGTGACAGCTAGGTCTCGCTGGTCGCCGTCACTTCACCTCAGCTGAATCCGGCAGATTAGCCACTGATCTCGGCATATTCATTGTATTTTTGTGTTGTTTTATGTGGCTTTACACAGTCAGCTGCCTTTTGGACTTATTTCTTACAATTATCAGATGATATGGGATGCTGTGTGCACTTAATTGTGCTCACAAACCATTCACGTGGCCTCCGTTTCCCATGTGAGTAAAGTTATATACTTGTATACCATCTCTATAAATGTATTTGTTTTATTTAAGATCATTTATCATTTATGCTTTTCTTTAGACCCGTAAAGAATTGATTAGCTGTAGGCTCTAGAACAGTCATCTGAAGTGTTATCATACAGTGTTATGCTGGAGTTCATCAATAGTCTTGCATTTACTAACACACACTATATCTGAAGTGTTTGGAAGTAATTCACGTTTTCCTCCTGTTGAAAAACATCATAAGAACAATGTTTAGTGGCTCAGTGTATTACTACAGTGTTTTTAAAAGTCTAAACACTTTATTGATATAGTGTACAGCCAAGCACATGTGGTCAGAACACAAACGAGTCGCAGGTAATAAAATATCAAGCGTTTCTCCCAAAGTAAAGTCTGTCTGACAGGTCTAAGCAATGTGCCAGCAGGTGTCTGTAGCTCCGCTCACTCTCCGCCTCTTTGCCCTTGTTTGGTATCCCGCCGTGGGTGCGATGACGCGCGAACAAAATGGCAACGGTTGGCCGCGCCTACTTGTAGCTTCTTTTGCGCTCTTCAGAAACCTATGGGTGACGTCACGGATGCTACGTCCTTATATTGTACAGTCTATGGATCAAAGCCTAATGCTGCATTCACACCAGACCCGGATAAAGCGTCAAGCGCGAGTGATTTATATGTTAAGTCAATGCAAAGTGAAAATAAGTGTCCTATCAAAAATAAAGTGGCAACAAAAATATAGATAATAAATCATTCAAAATAATTACTTAAACAAACAGACATACAAAGAACATGAAACATAGATAAACCATAGAGAAAGCATAGATCAAGAATTAATTAAATAAACGGTAACGGCACCAGCATGGCTCCTCAGCAGCGGCTGCACAAGACGCGCACAGAAGTCTCGGACCTTCATCAGGACAATTTACATAGAGATTCTCAACAAGTACGGGTCATACTCTCAAGAGAGCAAAGATCTGGAGGATCAGTCAGACACGCGCTGGAAATCAAAGAGCCACCCCGACACACACTCGACTTCCGCTTTTAAAGACGCCAGTCTAAATGAGCCGCAGGTGCAAGGCGGAGTTAACCTCAAGAAACATCAATTAATAAATCAATACAACGCAAAATAATAATAATAAAGAAGAAGTAAAGAATAAACCGTAACAACACGAATAGACATCCTGCGTCACGTTTCTTGGGAATGAGGCGGCATGAAAGACGCGATTTGCGCGAATGAAGCACTTCATTCACAAATTGCAAATTGCACAAACCGCTCGAGTTGGAAAATCTGAACTTCAGCTAAAATTCGCGCCACGTTAACCAATCAGGAGCGTTCTCTTGTATGGGCGTGATCGTGACGTAGTGCCTGTTGTTGGTGTTCCCTTGCCGACATCAGACAACAGCTCATCAAACTGGGCTTGGCTAATTCTGAAACACAGCTAAAAGCTTCCATCATCCAGGTGTAGTTTCTGGAGGAGTTTATGAACGAACAGAGCTGCTGCACCCCTGAATGGATCTAGTGGACTTAGACACGGCGCCAAACAAATTGACGCCTTTTTTTCAGCCTTCCTTAAAGCACATAAAGCACAGCTACTCTCTCAATAAAATCTATGTTAGCCATTTAGCAACAAAGCTAGAGTCACTAGGCAGACAGAAGTCCTGCCTATGACGCGAAACCACGTCTATTGTGAAGCGAATTTGACATGCAAATGAAGCGAGTAAACTCATAATGTTTATGCATCTATTTACATGCGAATAACGCGACTTCTGGTGTGAACACAGCATATAAGGTCAGTTTCAAAGAGTTATAAAACCTTATCTGTGAAGTATTTTGAGCAAAAACTTCACATACACACATCAGATACTTAATCTTGTGAAAAGGGGCATAATAGGTTCCCTTTAAATTAAATCAAATCAATTTCTTTGTGCATGTGCCTGTAGCTTGATCCACCTGTTTTTTTTTAATCTGCACCCTTATTATTAAACAGTTGGAGAAGACAAAATGCATGGAGAATATCACTTTATAAGTGAACAATGCATGAAATGAAAATGTATTATACTATAGACCTTTTTCTTGGAACGCAAAATTACCCATTATGCTTTGCGTGTATGCGTAAGGAGAATGCTAAGAACTTCCGGTTGGCAGCTGATGGGTGTAAACAGTCACATTTGGACAGCTTTGAAACGATAGTTTTAATCTATTTTACTTGCATTTATCTTCTTTAAACTGATACTGTTGTGGATCAGCACCACATCCTGGACTGATCATTTAAATAACGTGATCTAATGAGATGGAAAACAACTGCTGTGAGGCGTTTTGCCCTCGTTGTCAGACGGCATCTTCTGCTGTTTAAATGAAGCGTGGTCATCGCTAAAGTCACCTGTACTGTCCCACTAACACACTGATTTAATAAGTGTGACAAAGTGAAAATAAATTGACATTTTGAAATGACAGAAAAACACAATCCGTGGTAAAATACAACTCACTAAATGAAACATAAACGGCTCACGATTACAATGAACATGCAAATCAGCCAGCAGAGTATCAGTAATGGAGTTTTATTGGTCATTTTTGTAAATTGCATGACTTGCATACCTGTTAAGTTTCATGCCAGTAATCTGGTTTGCTCTGTAATGCAGTGAAGTATTGCGTGTGTGTGTGTGTGTGTGTGTGTGTATTGAAGAGCCGCTGAGCTAACGGCTGACAAGCCAGGGAAACAAACACACACATATACTGTATTTCTGAGACGTGAACTAGCAGAACGTTTTTCTCTCGCGCTTGAACCACTTCTGACAGATTAAAATGGCTTTAACACACACCTTTCAAAGTTGTGTGTCACAAAAACACTCCGTAATCCACTCAACGCTATTGAAACCCATTTTCGGAGCGCAAATTACCCGTTGTAAACGCTGTAAACGGAAGTTCTAAGCATTCTACCGGAAGACGCTGGTCGCTATGCCGTCCTCAATGCAGCAGCCAAGAAAAAGGTCTATAGAGTACCATGACAAACAGCATGTGACTGAAGTACGTATATGAAATTTAATTCCCCTTTATTTGTATAGCGCTTTTACAATGTAGATTGTGTCAAAGCAGCTTCCCATAGAAGATCATAGTAAATTGAAACAGTGTAGTTCAGTTTTCAGAGTTTAAGTTCAGCTCAGTTCAGTATGGTTTAATAATCACTACTGATAGTCCAAACACTGAAGAGCAAATCCAGTATATGCATGTGAATATGTAATAAACCACACTTAAAATGCACATGGAAAGTGCTTAAACTTGACTTTGGAAACGGTGTAAGAACCCCGTTTAAATTAGCATCTTTCCTACTCACATGGCTACTTTCTGGCCTTGCTGCAGCCTCTGCCAGTCTTCTTTCAGCGCTCGTATGGTGTGCCACGCTTGACCCCACGTGCGTCTCTGAGAGCTGTAGGGCAGAGCGCGTTTGGGATCATTTTCTGCAGCACAAGAACACAGCAGTTTAGTGACCTTTAAAAATAAACGCTGGGTTGTATTAACCCACCGTTAATTATGTTTACAGTTAAAAAAAATATATATATACTTTTAATTAGGGCTGGGAGATATGACAAACATTGCATATCCCCATATAAGTCTTCTCATAACCTGATTATGATATCATGACATATATATATTTCGGTCAACTCAATCAATTCATTGTGTATGCATATATAGGCGCACATGTAAAGGACTATTTCTTTTGTCTAAAGTGGGCCTATTATGCAAAACATTTCTAAGGGGTTTAAATACAGTTGTGTGGCAGCAGTGTGTGAATATATCCAGCTGTTAGTAATAAAAATGTATTAATTTTATTGTTTATAATCACACATGATAAAAACAGTCAGCAGAAACACTTTGATTGACATTCTCCCTTTGTACGTGTCATCAGAGGGGGGAAGCCCCGCCCACTAGTGACCGTCTCTCCCTCATTAGCATAGAACATTAGTCTTGTTTTGGAATCTGCCACTACGCTGACACACAGGCATTAGTAGCTCCGCCCTCTTTTGAATAGAGCACAGTCTCATTTGAATTTAAAGCGACAGTCACCACAATGACACAATTAGATCAAAGCCAAAAAGGATCAGTTTCAGAGAGTTGTAAATTATTTTCGTGGTATTTTGAGCTGAAACTTCACACACACACTAGGGACATCAGACTTATTTTACATCTTGTAAAAAGGGGCATAATAAGTCACCTTTAAGGGCTAATATTTTATTAAGAATGTATTAAACAGCCCATATTATGGGTTTTTGAGAATGATGTAGTGTGTAACACAACTCTAAGTGAAGTGAAATATCCAGCTAAGGCTTAAATCTGAAAGTGCAAGGAGTTTAAAACTATTAATTCTTTATAAAAGAGTCGACTCCTAGTACTTTAAATGAATCGTCTTGATAACGAGTCTTTAGCCGTTTCGGCGTGACGTGGATACGAAACTTAAGCCCCGCCCAGTTGTTACGCACACAAACCCGGGAACATTGAAACCTGCCGCCCCACCCACAAACACAGTAGCAAAGAGAAAGAGGCTAGACACACACTGTAGCAGACGCCGGTTGAATCAAGTCACGCTGTGCTCAGCTGGATATTACTGGAAGTGTGAGGGGAAAGTTAGTGTTGTTTTCTCTACCCAATGATGAAACTGTGAAGAGTCAGTGGTTGAGGTTTATTTTTGCAAAAATACCTCAGCATTTCAGCCCAGCCTTGTGCTGTTTGAGTTTTTCTGGAATCTACACGCTTACAATGGGGCATTCGTCAGCTGTTTGTTAAAGGAAGGATCAGAAAAGACTATTGATGTGTGGGACAGTCAGTACATGGATCAGTGGATCATGGATCAGTTTCTTCCTCCATTTCACAAGTGTAAGTAAGTGCATTACCATGTCTGCCTCCTTGTTTTCTCTAGCTTGCAAATTATGTATTTAGTTGTGTTTTGTTTCATACAGTGTTTATGCGGTTTTATATGCTATATGTGTCACGATCACCAGCGATCATAACTCCCAGATCGCTGGATCTCACACACAAACACACATGGACTACAATTCCGCCATTAATGGACTACATATTCAGTCATGCCACACACATACTCACACCTGCTCCAAGTCTCTACTGATTACACTGGCACCACCTGAGGATCGTCAAGGACTGATTACAAACACCATTTAAGCCGCACACACACTCATTCACATTGCTGAGTCTTGTTTTCTGTAAAGTGACATTACAACGCGTTTCTCCTAGTCTAGTTTTTCTGTGTTTTGACCTTAGCCTAGTTTATCTTATTGTCCTGTCTGCCGCCTGCCTTTTGACCTCTCGCCTGATACATTTGACTACGATTCTGGACTGCTTTGCTCCTGTGTTGACCTTTGCTTGCCTGACTTTGATTAAACCTGCAAGTGGATCCAAAATTCAGTTGTCTGTGTCACTCCCCGTGTTACAATATGCTTATGCAAATAATTAAAATAACATAATAATATAATTGCAAATGGGTTTCCTTTAATGCAGTATATTATACGTTTATGTAAATAATAATAATATAAATGAGGTTGTGTTGGTGTGTGATTGAATGAGCTTTAGAAACAAATATGGCTCTCCTTCTCTGAGTTCTACACACCATGCAACGAAACCGTCTTCCAGAGGGGAACAGCTCAAATGCTGAATGGAGAATATGTGAGTGGTCCTTAATAATCTTACTTGCTAACCTTAGAGTCTGTTGATCACATATGCCTGAAAGAGATCTAACAGGCAATCCAGTAATCCTAGAACACACTGTAACAACACTTTGTAGCCGATTTCTATTCTGTAAATTAATAGAAAGGAACCAACAAGAAATGGAAAATGTGGCAATACATTGTCACATGTACAATACAATACAATACAATGTCTTTGCAGACAAGAGCTGAGTTTCCTGAGGACATATTGCCGCCGCTGGCACCTGTTAAGAATCTCCTCAGTGTTAGAATTGAATTTTAGCTGGCAGTCAAAGATGGTTCCCAAGTATTTATACTCCTCAACTAGCTCCACAGGTTTTCCATGAATGTAGGTGGTAACTGCAGTAGCCAGATCCCTCTGCTTACTAGAAAAGGTCACTAGCATCTCTTTGGTTTTACTTGTATTCAAGATAAGCTGTGAGTAATCACACCATTCCACCCTAACTACATCAGAACAGCAGAGTCACTTGCTGTCTTCAAGAAACGACTAAAAACTCAACTGTTTAGTCTCCACTTTCCTTCCTAATCTTAACTGCCTCTCTGGCTATACCACTAACTGTACTCTCTCTCTCTCAAAAAAAACTTACTTACTAATGCTTTGCTTCTTAGACTTTACACACCTGAAACTTACCTACAGCCCTTGTTCACTGCTGCTCTAGTTGTGTAAATTGCTTCCTTGTCCTCATTTGTAAGTCGCTTTGGATAAAAGCGTCTGCTAAATGACTAAATGTAAATGTAAACTCCTGTAAAACTGGTCCATGACTTTGAGAAGAATCCGATAACAGGGACACAAGAACTGTGTCATCAGCATATTTGACCAGATGACTGTCAAGGAAAGTAGATCGGCATTCGTCAGTATACAGCATAAAAAGCAGGGGTGACAGCACACAGCCCTGGGGGGAGCCAGTAGAGGTGTAACAAAGACCAGATAAAACATTATTGATAAAAACTCTCTGTGTCCTATGGGTCAAAAAGTCCAATTACCACATAGTTAGCGTGTTGTCCAGATGAAAACGAGAGGAGAGTTTAGTGGCCAAAATATGAGGCTGCAAGGTATTAAATGCTGAAGAAAATCTGCAACAAGTCTGACTGAAGTGCCCGAGTGCTCCAAGTGTTTGTGAATACTGTCTGTAGTAACATCTTTTGCATCATAAACACCTTTTGAGCCAATCATTCGAGTCAGTTATTTAATAATCCATTCATAAAAATGAATGAATAAATGAATCAGCCTTTTAAATGAATCAATTTAATGAATGACTGAATGACCAAATGAATCAGATGTCTGAATGATTTCATCTGGATGAATAACTCCTTTATTAAAACTTTGTGCAATGTACTGTACAGTTTTGTATCTTGTTCATTTTTTTAAATTATATAAATCGATTTAAGGTATCAAATATTACTTTAAATTGAAAAAAAAAAATATCTTGAGTGAATTGACCAGTGCAAAGAATATGAAAAGCTTCGAGTCACATTTTGCAACTTTCATCTAGTCACCATCATTAGCAAAAATCCCTGAAGAGTATTGCACAACACTAAAGAACAGGAACTTACGAACGAATCGGATGTTGTCAGGGAGGACGCGCTGCGTAAACTGAGGCTTGTAGCTGCAGCACGTACGATCAAACAGGAAAACCAGTGGCTCATCTGCTCGCCGATTGTCCATCAACTAAAAGAATAAAACACAAACAAAGTCAGACTAGACTGGGTGAACATAATCTGCCTGAATGGACCCGTTTCACAAGACAGATATGACGCGTTTAATGGTCATCTGCATCAGTTCACATGAACCGGAAGCTACGACCATTTTTTGGTGACGCAGTTCCTAGAGAAATTGAATATTAAATGAGAAAACAGTGGGCGTGGCTTCTTTTTTCTACTGCGAGATGATTGGCTATAGTATAGGAGGCGTTTTATTCAGAAAGATGTGGGAAAGGGTTTAAGGCGAGTTATTACATCCTAACAGACTCCTCCTCCTCCTCACCATTTCTGTTTGTTGTCATAGCGACAGCAACAGGGGCGTGGTTAAATATGTTAGCCACACCCACTACCTCAGCCAGACGTAATCTGAGAATTGAAAACAAACTGCATTTATAGATTTCAATTAAAGATTAGAAGGGCAAACTATTTCTTTTCTTAATGACATGCACAGATGAATAGTTCACCACAAAACTAGCAAAGTGAGTTCTGCTGCTGAGAAACCTAATGTGAAAAGGGTCCATTTAAAACAAATTAGCATAAGCTTGAAACGTACACTATAATCGATGGCACACTGCATGACGCTGTTTTGCGGCTCAAGTGCAAGTCCCGCCTCCAGCAGCAGCTCCTGATTGGCTGGAGGAATGCCAGTGTCTTCTGCGATTCGCTCCTGCAGGGAAGCCACGTCGTCCTCCGGCTGCACTGAGTAGTTGAATATTTCAGCAGAGGTCATGTTGAGCACATGGACGAGCTGAGGAGAGAAACAACATTACATGTGACCTATAGCATGAGTGATACAATATATGAGCAGTATGATTCAGTATAGTAAAGTGCAGTATGACTCTGTATGAGTAACCCTGATAATGCTTGCGTTTCTACCACTGTTGGGGAGGTTACTTTGGAAATGTATTGGCTCATTTCCACTGACTGGTACGGGTCACCTTTATCAGGCTTGCGTTTCCACTAACAAGGGTACCCTTTTGGTGAGCGTGGTGTATGACAGAAAGTTTCAGTCGACGTCATTCTCGCTCGAGGAAATGTCTACAATAAAGCTGTATGGGTCGCTCACATATCATATGAGAAGCACTTCTCACACAACAGATGCTTTACACACATAAATACTTGTGTAAAAATGTTTATTACTAACTTTTCAATGAACATGAGTTGATTATAACTGCAGATCAATGACAGTGCGAAACAGCCCACTGTAACGTCTGTAATTATATTAAATAGCTAAATAAATGAACATATATAAACACAAACAGCCCCTTACGGTCTCTGGTATGTTCCCGACTACAGAAGAACTACATATAGCAGACATTTCGTCCGTATTTAGGTTCAAAACAACACAAAATATAGCCTACAGTCAGTGAAAACCTCTTATCTGTGTCTGTAATCTTCAGCAGCACATGTAGCCTCTGTTAGACAGTAATTCCCTCATTCCCGGTTCATATTAGTCCAAAATGTGAAGATAATAAGTTAGTTAATCATGGCATTTTGTTCATGTTTGCTGAAATAATGTGCTCTTTTTTCCGGCTTCTCCTTTGTTTCTTCACGCTTCACTCTCGCGTTTGTCAGTGTCTGACAGGATCGGGTTTCAAAAGCACATCAATAATCAAGCGCAGGTTATTATCATCAGCTCAAGAAGTTTGTTATTTCAGATATAATGTTAGACGCGCAAGACTAGCAAGAAAGGGAAAACACTCGCGTCTCAGACTATCTCGTAAAAAAAACTACGAGGCACAGGGTAAATCTGCTCTTCTTCTTGGATTTGTAGCTGTTCATCAAGACGACGACAAGGTTTGTTTGAGCCCAGGTCGACCATGGCTCATTATTATATGTATATATCATTCCGCTGTAATGTCTTGGCTCGTCGGCTGTGTAATTCAAACATGGCGGGTTTTTTGTTTTCAATAGCGTTCAGCTGCGCGTGTGGCTCCGCCTATTGGTACCCTTTCTCGTGTTTGGTACCCTTTCGAAAGGGTGCCGAAAAAGTGGTACGATACGGTTTGGTTCGGTACGCCTTTTTGACAGTGGAAACGGCTATAAAAGCGTACCAAACCGAACCGTACCGTACCACTCAGTGGAAACGGGCCATAATAGATTACAGATTATAAATGACCCTATTTAAAATGTAATAAGTAGTGTACCTTTTCAATTACTTTATAAAAGTAGAGTTACTTTTTGATTACTTGTAAGTTTCTAATGTTTCTAATTTTCAACTAAATAATTTTCAAGCATTTATACCAACCTGTTGTGAGCTTACAGTAGCTCTGTTTACTGCCAGAAATTCAACGACCTTATTATAAAAAAGTGAATACTGTTGTTACAAAATCAAAGTTTTAGTTGGTTGTGCAGGGGGATTTTTGTGGCATTTGCAATAAAAAATACATCTAAGCTGTTTTAACAATTTTCATTTTTAAATCGAAGCAACTTAAATCTGAGTCAATCACATCTCACATCTCAGTGATCAATAAAACTGTCAATGAGAACATATATGTTCAATTATTTACTGCAAATAATATACTGTACTAAACAGAAACAAATTACAGTATATAACTGCAAAAACTAAAATAAAACCAGGTGTTTAAAATACTATAGTAATTTATATTAAAGAGAAATATTTAGGAATGAACATTATATTCTATATATATATTTACAGCTCTTCATTAATGAATTACTTTACATAATGCTGTATCATTAGTAAATATCATGAACTAATAGTAATTACCATAGTATACTTTAGGCTTTACTACATTAAACTAAAAATATAGACCTCCTCTCCCTCAGTCATCTTTTCATCATGCAAATTTCTCTTGTTAGCCAAATTGGTTGGCGACTTCACAGACCAGAGCGAGAGGTGGCAGTAATACACCAAAAAGTTTGTTGTCGACCACCGAAAAACAGGAAGAAGAAGAAATCGTCATTCTTGATATCATCTGGATTTACTTTCATCGGCCTGACACCGGCCTCACAACTCTGTGAATGTTGGTGCCGTCACTTATCGATCCGCGATCGGCAAATGTCCTTTTGAGGACGCTACTGCGCTGCTTCACTAATAAAATAGCTTCACTACTGAAAAGCTAGTTGATTTAGAAAGTAGCGACACTACCACCACGCTACAGAGAAATGTAGTCAGGCTAGTAGCGCTACTGCCCAACACTGTTAATGTGATAAAATGGCTTTGTCCAGAGGAGTGTGTTGCCCTGAATTTCACAAATCGATAACTTCGTGAATCATATTATATATCATGCGAAATGAAAGGGTCTGTTTATAAACCATTTGCTTTTCTAAAATAAAGAAAGGCTAGGTTATGTACCTGCACATGCTTTCTCAGGTTCCACATTGAAGCCTTCGATGTTGAACGTATTTTAACAACAGGCAAACAAGTTTTGCACTGAGCTGTTATATTTGTGCTCTTCTCAGATTTCAGGGTAAAATTATTTTTACATTTCCAGCAATATAATGCATTTGTATCACTCGCCATGGTGGCAGCTCTCAGACTGGTTGTAGTAGCCGAATGCTTTCAGCGGTAGAGAGGATTAGCGTAACTGATAAAAGCGTAACTTTATTCCCAATATAGCGATCAACGATTGGCTCCTGTACTAGAAGGCGGCTTTATTAGCCACACTGATCGTTCATATTTCTCCATTCAAAACGATACGAGTGACACACGTCTTGCGTATTCTATATAGTCTTTGGCTAGGTAGCCTTATGAATGGGTCTGAAAGTGTGGTATGGGATAGTTTAGGATGCACTAAAATAAAAATTCTGGAGCAAAATTTATAATTCTGTATGCACTTGGCTGAAAATTTAAACCAAAAATTGTTTGCTATGATTATTTATTATTTTATTAATATCATTTTGTATGACTTATTCTGATTTAAAAAAACAGGCCAATAGACTGATTTCACACGACCGCCATTTTAAACAGCGAAATCAAGGCTGTGGTGGGAAGAAACCCGGAAACATCGCTTGGAGTCACACAGGAATGTTGCGTACCTGGCTGTATATCTTATCAGAGAAGAGAAAGTGACACAAATTTATACTTTCACCGTCTTTTGAGTGACCTTAAGGTCTGGCCTGAATGAATGGTGAAAATAAAAAGGATATCGGACCTCATTTTCAGCTAAGTTAAAGGAAATGGCACTAGTTAGCTAACGTTATCTTTCCCAAACACACGTTTTAGATGCCATTTATCAAACTCGAGTTAATGAACTGATTCTTTCACTGTATTAGACTTGTCACAATACAAAATTTTGGTACTGAAATTAAAAAAACGTCCATTTCCAGCTAACATTTAAGGCACTGTTGATGGCTTTCTTAAACAGCGCTGATTTGCCAATGTGTTTGCCACACGCTCAACAGAAATGACTGCGATTTGGCCGTGAAGGTCATCAGTTCACTGCACTTCACTGATGTTTACAGAGTACAAACACAGATAAGCGATCCGTTTGATCAATCGACTGATCTTCGCAGATTTAAAACTCTCCAGTGTTTGTGTATCTGTGTTCGCAATCTGTGAACTGATGACTGTTGAATACTATGACAAATCAGCTGTTTAAGATTGAACTAGTGTTAGTGGGAAATGGAGGTTTTTAAAACCTCAGTGGCAACATCTGGAGGTTTGTAGTTTACAGCATGTTGTTGCAATTTTTACAGTGCTGATCCTATACTTCCGGGTTTCTTCCCACCCCAGCCTTGCTTTCATTCTTTAAAATGGCGGCTGCGTGAAATGAGCGTATAAATAACCTAATTTTGTTGACGAGAGCAATCATTTTACCGGTGTTGCCTTGATAACACGGTAGCACTACTGCAAGCAGCAGTAACAAGTATACTACATGGAAATGCCCTGTGTGCGTGTTATTTGAGTAGATAAGTTCATAAGTAGAACAGCATAGTAAACGTTAAACTATACGATGTGTGAACATAAGCAGAATATCCACAGAGCGGGATATAGAGCTATTTTCTTTGACCATCTGCATGTGCTCCACTACTCTTGCTCATTGATTGATGCAGCAAAAAGATCAGCCTTTGCATGGTGCATTGAAACAAATGGGTTTTATAGCACAGTGCTTTCCGCATCTGGTGTGAAAGCTACTTTACTCCATGCAGTGACTATGGTGCAGCGTAACCTTTTTATTTTTCAGCTCTTTTTTTTCCCGCCCATATTTCTAAAATGCTATTTCAGTCGTTAATTTTTGCCGGCAAAAATTTTGGCGGGGGCCTAGTACAGCTATTTCACAACTGACAGTGGTAATGAAAATGCTTGCATACTGCACAATACTAAACGGCATTGCTCAGTGTAAACGAGCCAATATTTCCATGCGACTTGCTGATCACACTATTGAACTTCAGCCTACCTTTAGATTGAGAATGTGGCTTAATTCATCAAAGCAGAAGCAGGTGGCTTTTGGAGCATCTTTGGCACCCTCTGGACTGGTTTCTTTACTCTCCT